>NW_008708401.1:1244627-1259320 GCF_000327385.1 Lottia gigantea
TAATTATATTGTAAACTATGAACTGTATATATATTAGTGAACTATAGGCTTTTTGCCTTATGGTCAAATAAATAAAATTATTATTATATTATTATTATCATAGAGCAGGTTTGATACTGTTCTCAATATAGTGCAGGTTTGATACTGTTCTCAATATAGTGCAGGTTTGATACTGTTCTCAATATAGAGATGGTTTGATACTGTTCTTAGTATAGAGCAGGTTTGATACTGTTCTTAATATAGAGCAGGTTTGATACTGTTCTCAACATACAGCAGGTTTGATACTGTTTTCAATATAGAGATGGTTTGATACTGTTCTCAATATAGAGCAGGTTTGATACTGTTCTCAATATAGAGCAGGTTTGATACTGTTCTCAACATAGAGATGGCTTGATACCGTTTTCAATATAGTGCAGGTTTGATACTGTTCTCAATATAGAGCAGGTTTGATACTGTTTTCAATATAGAGCACGTTTGATACTGTTCTCAATATAGAGCAGGTGTGATACTGTTCTCAATATAGAGCAGGTGTGATACTGTTCTTAATATAGAGCAGGTTTGATACTGTTCTTAATATAAAGCAGGTTTGATACTGTTCTCAATATAGAGCAGGTTTGATACTGTTCCCAACATAGAGATGGTTTGATACTGTTCTCAATATAGAGCAGGTTTGATACTGTTCTTAATATAGAGATGGTTTGATACTGTTCTTAATATAGAGCAGGTTTGATACTGTTCTCAATATAGTGCAAGTTTGATACTGTTTTCAATATAGAGCAGGTTTGATACTGTTCTCAATATAGAGATGGTTTGATACTGTTTTCAATATAGAGCAGGTTTGATACTGTTCTCAATATAGAGCAGGTTTGATACTGTTTTCAATATAGTGCAGGTTTGATACTGTTCTCAATATAGAGCAGGTTTGATACTGTTTTCAATATAGTGCAGGTTTGATACTGTTCTTAATATAGAGATGGTTTGATACTGTTCTCAGTATAGAGCAGGTTTGATACTGTTCTCAGTATAGAGCAGGTTTGATACTGTTCTCAAAATAGAGATGGTTTGATACTGTTATTAATATAGAGCAGGTTTGATACTGTTCTCAACATACAGATGGTTTGATACTGTTCTCAATATAGAGCAGGTTTGATACTGTTCTCAACATAGAGCAGGTTTGATACTGTTCTCAATATAGAGCCGGTTCCATACTGTTCTCAATATAGAGCAGGTTTGATACTGTTCTTAATATAGAGCAGGTTTGATACTGTTCTCAATATAGAGCCGGTTCCATACTGTTCTCAATGTAGAGCAGGTTTGATACTGTTTTCAATATAGAGCAGGTTTGATACTGCTCTCAACATAGAGATGGTTTGATACTGTTCTCAACATAGAGATGGTTGAACTTTGAATACTATTCTCAAAGTAAGGCGAGTAATAAACAATCATGATGTTTTCTTATCGTGATATTCAGGGTTATTTACCGAATTACTGAAAGGCGTTGGTTTGATTATTTATTATCCGATTTCTTGTGAGAAAACAATTCAAAAATGTCCACAATGACTACTATATACTAGACGAATTGCATTTATCAATTAAAAGCCGATATTTTTCTTTTGCGCTTCTCTGTTTTTGTTTGTTTTTTTTTTTAGGTTTTTCTTTTTCTAAACGAGTCATGTCATTACTACTTAGGCAAGACAATTTTTCAAGAACTGAGCATTTGATATTTATTACGGCCTATACATAATAACTTTTAACCCAAAATATAACAATTCATGATATGTCATATTTGATTTATAAATGGCTATATTTATATCATTATCGATATAACTGGATTTGTATTGACATTATCAGTATTTAATAATGTTTAGTTGTAACTCATAAATAACATACACTAAAATTACTAAGGAAAAATTCAACTTTAAGCGATATAAACTATAAACTAACGTCCAACGTTGTCAGAAACTCCTAAGACGTTTCCTTAAAATATCCACCAATGTGCGCCGAACTTAACCAGGTCTACAGATAGCTGAAGTTGTGCTTCACCAGACGAATACAGAATATAGACTGAAATGTCAATGGGCGAATAAAAAGTCATGTTGTTCGGTAGTTTAAAGTCTTTATGGTGTTGTCAGATCAAATTTCATCAAAATCCAGTTGAAGACTATAATCAGTGCAGAGTACATCATATCATTCTTTAGTCACATTTACCACAACCAGTGGTGTTCCTACGAGGGGCCAGATTTGAGGCTGGAGTGACCCCCCTACCTCCGCAGACATACACACTGTCAAATTTCTTATTATTATAGGATACTTGGGGAAAGAATCATCTCTTAAAAATTATACATGTGGCCCCGACTCGGTCTCCTCATCTAATGATATTCAAAAACGTCACTGATCATAGCATGTTCTATTGTACGGAAGGTAAAATTCGACTATTTTGAGATTTTCATTATAAGGTAAACAACTGAATCTTTATCAGTTTGATCATTGAGAATATCAGTTACCTTCCAATATATAATTATGATATCAATGTGGGTTTACAACGGAAAGATATTTAAAATATTTATGTAGGAGTAGCAATACACTTGGAACAATGATCAAGGTCACCAAGATTAAATTTGCTGATAATCTTTTTTAACTGTTTCTTGTTTGAAGTACGTCTATAACGCCTACGAATCTTAGTCAACCAAGACCGCGAACTTTAGTGAGAAATATTTTCAAGCACGTACAAAATTAACTCTTATACCAGTGGAATAACAGATGTCCTTGAACTTGTTCAAAATTCATTATATTAAATGATAATGACCCGTAACTGGCTTGAAAAAATGATAAATTTTATATGTTTGTCAATTCTTTGTTTCTTTCAAAGGGACGACCGAATATATAGAACAGCTTCGTCAAAAAGTAAACAGATTTAGTTTCATTTAAATATTCGAATCACCTGCACATGACAAATTATAATCTTAGTAGCTTACTTACCTCATAGTAATTTAAATAAGCATCCGATTGTCTACGATCCTGTACAAACGTCGGAGCAGACGACTCTCGACTCAAACGTCTTTTAATTCCCAAAAAACGTTCTTGCGACGCTCGTAGCTCGAGGTTCGCTCGGAGAACACCTTGATCTAACGAATACGCCTTCCGAGTGCGGCGAAATGAACGTCGTACATCACTAGATAGAGATTTTCGTCTACCACTGAGCCTATTTATTACTCTAGCAAACACCCCACCACGTGACGACAAACTTTTATCATCCAGCGATATTGAACTTGAATCGGCCATGGATATGTATTAAATGAACTGTTACAGCAACTCTTTTCATTTTTCCCTCTAGAAAAGTTTCGTCAGATCCTAAATTTGTCGAACTGGGGCAGCTCGTTCCCCTTCCATACACACGTACTAGAGTAAATAGCGAGAGGTTTGAATAGTGAATAGAAAGATAGTCAATAGTCAACTATCACCAATCAAAGACTTGAGATTATTCAGGCCAAGTTAAAGTAATTCATCTATTAAATCATTGTAAATAGAACATTTCTATTGACAGTAGATAACAATTATCATTATAGTCCGATAAGTTCTGACTTTGTTGCAATTTAATCTGATATATCTATAGCTTTTGTTCTTAGAGGCCACTTTCAAAGGTCTGGGATCTTTAAAAGTTCAAGAAAGGTGCGTTTCTTTGACGCCGGAAGGAGAGGTAATCACTATATGAAAACGTCACACCCTCCTTTCTAATTAATAGATTGGGCCATGATTCACTTTATCCAAATAGCTTCCTATACTAGGCGAAATTTTTGTTTACCAATTATACATCTTTGGATTGTCAAGGAATGTAGATAAGTCAAATTTTCTGTAAACAAAACGCGAGTCGTATATCAGACATATTATCAGAGAAGAGTCAGAATGTTTCGGACTACTGTAAATGTAAACGTTACCTATAAAACTGCTAAATAAGGAATATATAATGTCACTGTACGAGTTGTTTGTCAAAATAAGTTTAAAATATATCGTTGCAAAAAAAAAAACGTTAATAAAAATTAGTAGTTCATTAACATATAAATTGTTATTGAAGATTTTCCTGAATTACTAGCTAAAAATTTAACTTTGTCAGCTTGTATAGGAAACTTTTTCACGACTATGTTTTCCTTTCGTGTAACATCAATTAATATATTTGTATAACAATGGTATGGTGGTTTTCTTTGGGGTACTATCTCATACAACAAAATAAATGTGTGCTTATTATATAAGTGCAAAAATACCATCTTATACAAGCTTGTCGTCCAAAGCTAAAAATATTGTAGCGCACTCCATGTTTCCAAATTTAGAAAATGATGAAATTGTTCGGAAGTTATGTAATGTGATGCAGGTGTTTAATTTTTTTTTTTTTTTTTTTTTGCATGTTTTAGCAATTATTTCATTACTGTTGTATGGAACGTTTGAGGTGTTCCATTTTAGATCAGAAAAATAGTTTGTTCCCTTATTAGAATTTCTGGGAAATTTCAAAGTATGAATTTTATACGTTTTTGCTCTAAAATATGTACCAAAGTGTACCAAATCAATTCTTTATTTCATTAAGTTTCTTCTCTCAGACACTCTGTAGATTAATTGCCCTTATGGAGCTTCCACGGCGCTTTCACATTCAGAATCTCGGGTATCAAAAATTATCGATAATAAATTGTTATTTGTTTATGTTATTCCAGGAAGAAAGCACATCACAGTTAGCGATAAAATGTTCGAAAGGAAAGTAGATTTTTTTTCGCAACACGAAATATTTTCTAATGTAATAGATTAGACCAATTAAAACAAGATGCAAGATGCTCTTAATTTGTTACACCTGTGAATAATTTTCCCTTTAGAAATGAGAGATGAAGGTTGTTGGTAACTATAAATAGTATAATAGTCTCGAATTGTCGCTTGCTGGCTGGGAGTATTATCAAACAGTTTCTATAGTGAAAGTTCTGCTATCGCTCTGTATCAAGGCAAAAACTGCTGAAAGTTGTCGAGCTGGGTATTATACTAAAATGTAGTTTATGGCAACAACCAAACTTCGTCTCCACATTCATATTGAAATGGTGTATCGTTTACATCCTTGAAATGATTAATATATATTCTATTTTTCAGTAAGATTAATCTTTAACTGTGAAAAAAGACCTCAAGATCTGATCTAAAATATTCTATAATTGAAAAGCCTTTTTGATCTAGACCTTACTGGCCGATAGTAAAATAGAATTTGTAATGCTTCATCATTTTACAATAACAATACAATATTCTAGATGTTATAAAATAATGACAGGCTTAGAAATATCAATTTCCAATAAGACCGTAACCCTGGAGCCCGTTTCTCAAAAATTCAATCGACTAAACTTGAGAAAAACGTTATTTTCGTTCGTACGTTTGTCCAGATGAGCTATAAGCTTTCACAGACAAGGACACACATTATTACGCTGACGCTCTTTTCCGGCTTTTACTCGAAGTTCTAAATATTGACATTTTGTATTAAAATTACAATTCAAGTGTTATTCATTTAATCATACTATTCATAACTTTAGTTGAAAAATTGGCTTGGCACAAACTCTTGAAAACATTGAGCTCATAAAACTGAGTTGAGCTTGGAACTCATGACCACTGTCAATATTCGCTACCAAACGCAACTGACAGTCGATATGGTGTGAGGGGGGTTTAAGATTGGTAAAAATGTGCAGACCAGTGGAGTTTCGACATCATATACGAGTCAATTATAAGTCATACAAAATAATTGTGTTCGTTCACCTTTACTTAGCTCAATCAATAGTTTTCTGTTGTCAGCAGATGAATAGTCTATCTTACAAAGTGACCACAAAATACAGTATATATTATCTGTTAAATTATTGACCTTTTCATTCAGCCTATTTTTCGGTCAGTAGATTTTATGGTCAATTACAATAATATACATGAAGTCAATTTAAGGTGTCAATGATACAACAACTGGTAGTAGAAGTCACAAACCACCATCGAAACGAGAACATCACTCAAAGCCTCATTTGAATAATTTTCAATAATTGTTGTGACCAAAAAAACTGTGTGTCAAGTGGCGTTTCTAGGAATCATCAAGCGAGGGGGCCAAGTCAGGACCAAGGGATTTTTAAGGGAGGCCAACATATATTAAGAAATATGAAAATGGGTGGCCAAAGCCAGCCCCTCAGTAGAAACGAAAGTCATATGTTCGTTCTGGTTCTGTGAGTACGATCTTGGATATCTTGATTAGGCCTTCTAAAAAACTTTTCATTTAAAAAAGAATTTACATTCGCCCAATCTGGAGAGGGTGGACGCAAGAATTCATACCAATGATTTCACAAGCGTGGATTGTTGAAAAAGAAAAAGAGATCATCTGTAACTCGTAAGTTTTAAAATTTAAACAGGTATCATCAAATGAGGCTGTTGTACTCTAGGAAGACGTATCGTGTACGTTTATTCGACAATATTTACTATAAATATTACTAAGATACTAAATTTAGAAATTTAAGATATATATAGTAATAATATGTAGGTCTCTGTTTCTTGTGGTATATTTATTTTATCATCTTGTTTCAACATGTTAGTCCCATGACCTACTTTTCTTCATTCATGTCAATTATTGCCCAATATTTTGAATAACATCTTCTTTAAATTAGAATAGGAGTGGTTTAATTATGTCATTGTCGTGTTACACAATGGCTTTTTATCTTCTTGGTTACCCCTGTCAGTGATGCAGATCAGAGGGGTTAATATGGATAAAGCGTAAAATTTCCTTCAAGTCAATTTCGGTGAATTGTGGCCAACATGTCAGTTTTCTTGTGTACAAATTATCTAACAAATTAATTTTTCTATCATAACGACCAAAGACGTTTTAAAGTTATCATCGCTTTTTATACGCCCTTATGAAGTATCCACAACTGCTCGTAAACACTTTAGAAGGCACAATTCCTGACCACCGAATTTTGGTGAGGGTTTGTAATCACCCAATGATGAACCCTATTGAAAATCAAAGAAAAATAATTAGTATGAGTTATTGCCCATGTTCTTGAAAATGCGAAAATGTTTAGCTCGAAAAAAGCCAATTCTTAACGGATTTTAACGAAACTTGTTGTGAGTGTTTGTATCCAAGGGTGAACCTTATCGAAAATTAAAAAAAATATTTGAAATGAGTTCTTGCCCTGTTTCATGGAAACGCGTTCAATTTTTAGCTTGTAAACACTCTAAAAGATACAATTATAGACGGATTTTGACAAAGTTGATGACATTGTATATTATCACCCATTAATGAACCGTATTGCATTTCGAAAATGAGTTAAAATTGTAACCGGCCTCGTTCTTAAAAATGCATTCAATTTTTAGCTCGTAAAACACTAAAAGGCTCGATTCCTGTGTATTGTAATATCAGTATCACCCCAAAAAGATTAAAAGAAGTGTATGACTGAAGGTTGAATATTTCATACCGGTGATTGTTACTGTACTGTCAAATGCTTTGAATCTTAATAAACGCGCAGCTTTGATTTTAAATGAAAATATTTAGCAGTACAGTAACAATCACCAGTATGAAATACCGCGTATTCAACCTTCAGTCATACACTTCTTTTGAACTCTTTAGCGCAACACTGAATAATATTGAGTATGAGTTATTGCCCTTGTTCTTGAAAACGTGTTCAAATTTTCAATGTGGGCGTATAAAAATAACTCAAACTATGACATTTTCCAGGCAGTTTTCAACATTTTCATAATATAATATAGATAATGAGCGGATGTTAATAACGACTTCTATTATTTAATTTATAGACGGGTGCGTTTTTTTTTTAATTATTTGAACACGAACACGGGACCACTTCAACTAAATCCAAATTTAAAATAAAGTCATTGGATTCGCCAGTGACATGAGATTTTTTAAGGCATGCTTCACCATTTTTGGAGGTCAATCCTAGTCTTGTTTTGGAAACGAGAATTGTTCAGCTAACCTTATCAGTAATATAGACAGTATTCTCAGTTAAAAATCAGAAGTTATCCGTTCACATTATAGACCTTATCAAAGAGACAAAAATTTTCGGGCACGCAAATTTTCAGATAGATTGAAAAAAAACAAAATGTAATTCCTAATTTATGAAGGATGCTATATTCGTAGTCTACAAATCCAGTACTGGTGAAGACTTTAACATTTACTTGTATTCAAGGCCTGTGCCCATACCCTGATAATGGTGAATTATCACTATTATTAAAGTTAAACTAATAACCAATCAAAGGCGTAAAAGTTTTATTTTACTGATAGCAGAGATGGAGATCGGGCTACCTGTTGAACAAATACGCCTACCATGAATGTTAATATTATCTTCTAAATATTTGTACTGTAGTTTTGTATTTGTTAGTGAACATTGAATATAAACATATTTCACCCCAAAAAGTTTCAACCAAAAATTGTCCAAAGTTTTGACTGAAAATTGTCCTCTGTAAAAACAAATTTTGAAATGATGTGGGCTATTGTTTATATCATGTTTATCAACGCAATCTTATTTTGAAGCTAAAATTCAAATTCTCAAATAAAATTTAAAAACAATTGATATACTAACATACTTTCGAAGAATATCCATTACCTTAGCTCGCCTTTCTTTTCTTTTCAAGTCTTCTCTCGTATTCCTGGAAACCCGGCGTGGTAATTCCTGATCCGGTTCTATTAAAATCATTTCACTATTTGTAGGTATCCAGATGCTCACTTCCATAGCAGCAAACAAATACAGAAACCTCTAACAATGCTCTTCAACTAACCCTTCCTGTTTTGATAAAGTAATTGTGCTAACTGATAGATTAGTTATCAAGAACGGCTGTGACTTATCAGGTTTGAAACCATTGTTTGTACTTGGTGCTGTATCAACCTATGACAATTGGATACATTATGGTAATATTTCATTCTATTATGCCATGTTAAAGTGCACGTTTCAATATATTTTTTTTATCAAAGGCTCTGATTGGCTGTATTCGCAAGCGTACAATCCAATCACAACAGTTATAAAATCCCGTAAACTACAAGAAAAGAGCCTGATGTCTGTTTTTGTTTGTAAATGCAATGATTTTATTGGCTCTATTTGCTAAAGTAGGCCTAGAATCCAGTCAAATCACAGTTTTTACCAACTTAAGTCATGCAAGAAAAGTGTCTGATGTCAGTGTTTTAGGCGAATTTCGTAATAAATGGACATTGTGAAGATGATAATAAATTTACACTCTATACCAGCGACACTTGAAACATTCTCGTTATACACTTCCTCCGTATCCCGATTTTGACTTATTAAATATTAAAAAATATTGAAGAACATAAATTGCTCTTTTAAAATGCGATAGGCCATAAAACATTGATACACATGTAGCAGCTTCTATTCAACACACACTTTCAGATATCTGTACCCATCTAGAATCAGCAGAGTGACCATGCAAACACTTCGATATCAACATCAATCAACAAGAGATGAATAGAAAATAAACCTCTATGTCGGTTCATTCACAAATCAAAAAGTACAAAACAGGGTTAATGGCACGATGTTCTTCCTTTCAAACGCAATTCAGATAGATTTAATAGAAATGTCATCGCAATTTAAACAATATCCTTTTCGAATTAACTTATCTAATTCGGTATATATTAATGGGACTAATCAATTTGGGAAACAATCGTCGTAAATAAATGTCATAAAAATACCAACCCGAAGCCAGTTTGCTAGTTTAACAGATTTGACAACTTTGAAGGATAATAATATATTGATTGGAGTTTGGAAGCCGGTTTTTAATTCAGGGGAGATAACTCTTATAAATAAATTATATTATTTTTATTTAACACATATATCCATCAATAAGTTAATATGATTAAATTGCAAATCTGAATAATTCCTTCGTGATTTTTTTCTGTTGATGCCTCCGCTTTCCATCCATGAAAATTGTTATGTCTTGTTGTCCAGTCGTTTAATAATCAACCCATCAGAGCGGCCAATAAAATAAAAATCCGTACAAGCAAGACAATTCCGTCAATCAAAAATCTTGTCCAAGGAATAGCAAAATCGAGAGTAAAGTTAGTATAGTACTGGACTCCTCTAAAAGAGTGTTTCGAAAAGAGAAAGCATGGTCTGCTTCGCTAACACCGCTGAAATACAGCCAGATCAAAACAAATCAGCCAAAATGCAAAAAAGCAGATTTATTTTATTTATCAAGGAGTTCTCGATAACAACCATAAAATTTCCTAGCTGGAAGGTTCCCCTAATATTTGTGAGGACTTGTATTGTCTTTTGACTTTTATTGATGGTTTTTTAATTGGCTGGCACACTTTGGAAGCTATTGTGTCAAAATTCCACATAACACGATTTTAAGATCAATCTCGTTAGATAGAAATAAGTTAATTTAATACTTCTATAGCTTTAAGACAATTACCTATCGCAGAAATAAGTGAATTATTTACAGGCTGTAGAATAATATTGGGTCATATCATCCTTATTACAGTATTCTCCACAGCAAAAACATACATAACTTCCTTGAATAGTATGACATCCAATTTCATGACTTTCTGGTTTTGATTTCCATTTGGGATCAGAAGTAGCACAACCGCGATGTGTTTCTGAAATAGAGTTTTACGTCCCACTGTTAATGTGTGACTCTGATCGGGCTAACAGTAACAAGGACTGGACAAGGTAATATACGCCCACTGGCAGCTTTAATTTAAATAAAAATATTTGGCAGTACAGTAACAATTACCAGTATGAAATATTCAACTTTCAGTCATACATTTTTGGGGGAGATACTGAATAATATTACCAAGTTTCCTCAAAATGTCTAGAATTGTGCCCTCTACATTGTTTACGAGCTAAAATTGAACGCAGTTTAAAGAGCAAGTGCAATAACTCATACTTAATATTTTTCAATTTTTCTGATTTTCAATAGGGTTCATCCTTGGGTGATTACGAACTCTCACACCAAGATTCATCTAAATCCATCAAGAATTGTGCTCTCTAGAGTATTTACGAGTTAAAAATTAAAAATATTTTTCGATTTTTCTTATTTTCAATAGGATTCATCCTTGGTTGATAACAAACGTGGCTTTAAAACGCCCATGAAAACGCGTATGTGGATACGGGTCTTCCTGTTGAACTCTGGAAAATGTTTGCCGTCTAGCGTGGACAGTATACACCTTTGCGCTAGAAACCGTAGGTGTGTAGGCATACTATATTTCAATCATGTTCATTAATAAAGACCCCCCCCCCCCCCCCCCCCGACCCCCTTCCCACAATGAAACCCTTTTGACAACAAGTTTTCGTAAACTATGATCAAAATTGTGCTATTTGTCTCTTTAATATAATCACTGAATCAGTGCGTATTGATACTTACTATTCCCATCAGGTTTTCTAACTTCAGTAAAACAATGACCATCACAATCATCATATTCTCCATATTCATACGCTTTGGATGATGAAATTTGTCCATTCACGGGGCACCTCCCGTTGGAACATGTACAGGAATGACATCTCTTTATCTTTGAGGTACAACCACCTACTCCTGAAGTAGTTGTCTCGATTACTAGTGTTGTATCGATTACTGTAGATGTTGTCTCGATTACCATAGATGTTGTCTCGATTACTAGTGTTGTCTCGATTACTTCAGATGTTGTCTCCATTCTTGATGTTGTCTCGATTACTGGTGTTGTCCCGGATGTTGGTGTTGTCTCGATTGCTGCAGATGTCTTGATACTTGATGTCTCGATTACTGGTGTTGTCCCGGATGTTGGTGTTGTCTCGATTGCTGATGTTGACACTAGTGTACTGTAATTTGTGGTTGGAGAATCCGTTGTAGATTGTAAAGAAGTCGAGGTATTTTCTGTAAAATTTCCGATGACCTCATCGGAAACTATACCTGCTATAATAATCATAATCATAATCATAATCATCATAACCATCATAATCATGATCATAAATATAAAGCTCACAGCCCCTGCTGTCCGTCTTCGCTGATAGCATGTATGTAATAGGCTGGTAAAAGGTGATATTTAAGTAATTACCCATTTCAAACACGATTAGAAAAATTTTTGGGTGGAACACTACCTGTAAAGGTATGCTACCTCTGAGGATGACCAAAAATTGAAATTTTAAACTTGGCCAATAGGAGTCTTTGTTCATAACTGGATTTTCAATAATAAGCCTACTTAGTTTAATTGAGATATTATTTCTTATATAGGAAATCTATTATTTAGTAATAGCAACAGGTAAGTACAACTGATGAATAAATACTTTTATTGACCAAATTTAAGACTTTATTTTTATCTCCCTTCTTAGTGGTAGTATTCCTTAATCAACGAAAATGAAACGAGATCGTCATACTTACCCAGTCTACCTGTATAGTGAATATGTAATGCAATTGGTATTGAAATAGCAACAATTGCTATAACAACAAGCAGTAGTACCAATATGACTAGAGCATGTTTCTTCTTGCATGTTCTCTTTCTTTCTTTGTTTGCTTCCTCCTATGAAAGAAAAGTAAAGCGTCTATCTGGTATTTATCTCTATGAGAGTTCTGAGATGATCATACTAAGACTTTTCGCCTTACTTTAAGTTCAGTTTGATAAACAAAAATATGATATATTACATGATCATGATCATGTATTGATGGAAAAACTTGGAAGTTTAAACAATTTCACCAATCCAATTTCCTAGAAAAATTAATATTTTAAAAATGTGTCTTTCTTATTTTGATAAATTGTATCGTGTACTATTCAAAAATTGTTCCATATTGAGCCTGAAAATTTTTCAACTAGAAAGGTTTACTAACCTCATTATTTGGAAGGACTGTTGTCTTCTTATAAGGATCACAAGTAGGACCGTAATCACTGACTGTAGGAACTGGAGGTATCGGCGGCGGAAGAGGCGGTAGTGGTAGCCTATCAGTTCTTTTCCTACCAGAAATCTTCTCTGTGTCTATCGCGTCATATATCATAGATTCATCTACTATTGGTACAATACCCCATGTCTGTATATATCCATCATTATCAGTTTTAAATGAGGTTGAATCATTAGCTTTCATTATTATTGTAATATTCACTAAACTATACCTAACTTCTATCTGTCTTTATTTCAACAAATCTAACTATAGGTTAATTTATATAGAAAACTGAACATACTTTAACATACTTTTTGAGAACAAAATCATGCATGGTTTAATTTCAGTTTAGGGGGTTTTGTGTGTAAGATTATACATGTAAAATTTTCCATTACGTAAACTCATTTGGTGGATAAAAATATACTTCTCAGTAAGTAAATATATACCGGTATACATGTACTCTTAAAGATCCAAGCCAACACGACAGGAAATTTCATGACAGCCTTAAACAAAAGAAAACAAAATCACTCTTACAAATGTTTACAGATGTTTTATAATTTAAGATAAAAATTTAGCATCGATAAGCAAATATTGGTGCATCTAGCTATGACAATAAACCCGGTGGGTTCGTTTTGCCGCATTGCCCAACTTGCCGCATCGTGCCCAACTGCATAAAAGCGACTTGTAAAACGAAACTAAAGGTTTCTGATAATATCCGGAATGGCCATTTGTTTCATATGAAACGAAATATTTTAATCTCTTGTCCCGCATCGATTTTCTTTTTATTTATAATTTGGACCCATTGGGAAAATCTAAACTAGTTTTATGGTCAAATCTGGAAGAAAATAAATATCAAGTAGGCTACAAACGATCAGAACCGTAATACACAATAAATAAAATTGGTTATAACTTGCAAGAGTTATGTCCTCTACTGCGTGCCTATAACGTCAACGTCAAAAAATTGAAAAGTAAACTTTTTAAGTTCGTTATAACTTTTGGTAAAGTAAGTAAGTAATTGTTCTTTTTATTAAAGTAGGTAGGTGTAAGAAAACCATATAAGCAGAATAAACCTAATAAGCCTAATAGTAGTACTTATTCTGAGGGCTTCAACTAATAATATCGAGCCACTATAAAACAAAAACCGAAACTAGGTCAAATGATTAATTAACAATTAGTGCGCTCCGTTTTTAATTAGCCCTTTAAAAAAAATTTTCAGTTAGAATCAAGTAGATACATTGATGCAAATAGCATAATTTAGAAATATTTTAGGTATAATTTACGACGTTTTAGATAATGATCAGTTTAAATAGTACCCCTATAAATCAGACAGAAACTAATATCCATCATGATCACAAATGCATTCACATATTCTTGGTGTAATAAAATAAAAAGAGAAAAAACATTCCGATGGTTTCAAATTCAATAACATCACGTATACACAAAAAAAAATATGATATTTTGTAAATTTACACTGAGGTAAACATGGAAATAAACAGAGCGGAAAGGGTTAAGGGATTTCCAACGTCCGGGTTGTTAAATAGAGCTCTGGTACGAGTCTTTTGGTATATTTTACGTCGTGACATCAAGAAATCAAACAAGAACAAGTTTGGCGATTAATTTAATTAAAATGAGATTAGGCTACAATTTCGCATCTTTTTTGTTTTCTAATTTCTTTAGTCTACAAAAAATTGTAATCCGATGTAATATATTATACATGTTATAATTACAGTGAGCTTCACTACTGACCCCAAATTTGAACCACTCAACCATTTGACCAATTAATGATCGTCAAAATGAGTGCCTTCATAGCCAAAGTACAACCTTTCGAATGACAAAACGCATCGCAA
>NW_008708401.1:1259370-1260182 GCF_000327385.1 Lottia gigantea
TATAGTGCAGGTTTGATACTGTTCTCAATATAGAGCAGGTTNTGATACTGTTTTCAATATAGTGCAGGTTTGATACTGTTCTTAATATAGAGATGGTTTGATACTGTTCTCAGTATAGAGCAGGTTTGATACTGTTCTCAGTATAGAGCAGGTTTGATACTGTTCTCAAAATAGAGATGGTTTGATACTGTTATTAATATAGAGCAGGTTTGATACTGTTCTCAACATACAGATGGTTTGATACTGTTCTCAATATAGAGCAGGTTTGATACTGTTCTCAACATAGAGCAGGTTTGATACTGTTCTCAATATAGAGCCGGTTCCATACTGTTCTCAATATAGAGCAGGTTTGATACTGTTCTTAATATAGAGCAGGTTTGATACTGTTCTCAATATAGAGCCGGTTCCATACTGTTCTCAATGTAGAGCAGGTTTGATACTGTTTTCAATATAGAGCAGGTTTGATACTGCTCTCAACATAGAGATGGTTTGATACTGTTCTCAACATAGAGATGGTTGAACTTTGAATACTATTCTCAAAGTAAGGCGAGTAATAAACAATCATGATGTTTTCTTATCGTGATATTCAGGGTTATTTACCGAATTACTGAAAGGCGTTGGTTTGATTATTTATTATCCGATTTCTTGTGAGAAAACAATTCAAAAATGTCCACAATGACTACTATATACTAGACGAATTGCATTTATCAATTAAAAGCCGATATTTTTCTTTTGCGCTTCTCTGTTTTTGTTTGTTTTTTTTTTTAGGTTTTTCTTTTTCTAAACGAGTCATGTCATTACTACTTAGGCAA
>NW_008708401.1:1273332-1550220 GCF_000327385.1 Lottia gigantea
TTTGCCCCATTTTGGGGGGGGGGGGGGGGTGTTTGATTTGAGTCTTGAATAGGCCAATATGTAAATAGTCTTCAGAAGTACTATAAATGTACGAAAATCGCATAATTTCTTAAAAAATATCTCAAACTAGGAATTTCTTTTCTATTTCTATAGATGTCTTTTCTATATACAAGAAAAGACGACTCGTCTTTGTAACTTTCAAACGAGGAAAACTTTTGCGGTGAGCTGTGAACACTATTACTAATGTGTCATTGCCTTTTATTGAATAGTAACTTGTTAATTTCAATCACCCTAATCACTATTACAGATTGGCTTAGCTACAAAATGTCCCGTTTCTGAGACTAAGGTACGATTGGTAAAAAAAGAGGCTTATTTGTCCCTTTAAACGATCATTATCAAGAGGGCAACAGACTGTTTCATAGACCTATAACATACTTACTATTATTATCAACTTCCTCAATGAATTTCAATGGCTTAATAGTGGGTAAGCGATGGCTCGGTGAGGCTTGCAACACCTTTATTACATTTCAATGGTCCAATAGGGGGTCATCGATGGATCGGCGAGGCTTGCAACTCCTTTATTACATTTCAATGGTTCAATAGGGGGTCAGCGATGGCTCGGCGAGACTTGCAACTCCCTTAATACATTTCAATGGTTCAATAGATGGTCAGCGATGGCTCGGCGAGACTTGCAACTCCCTTAATACATTTCAATGGTTCAATAGATGGTCAGCGATGGCTCGGCGAGACTTGCAACTCCCTTAATACATTTCAATGGTTCAATAGATGGTCAGCGATGGCTCGGCGAGACTTGCAACTCCCTTAATACATTTCAATGGTTCAATAGATGGTCAGCGATGGCTCGGCGAGACTTGCAACTCCCTTAATTCATTTCAATAGTTCAATAGGGGATTAGCGATGGCTCGACGAGGCTTGCAACTCCCTTAATACATTTCAATGGTTTAATAGAGGTTCAGCGATGGCTCCGCGAGGCTTGCAATTCCCTGAATACATTTCAATAGCTCAAAAGGGGTCAGTGGCTGCTCTATCCTGGCATAGGTCGTTTACCTCGGATTTTTTTTGTCAGTTACTCAGTGATCAGGTGAGAGGCGTTTAGTCGTTCGATAGAGGCGGTAAACTGAGGTCCCGTGTGCTACAACACAAGAACACTAAACATATTTAGCTCACAAGGAATAGGTTAATATCTCTGCCCTGCGAGTTACCCGTCTTCATTAGCAGATCAGGTTAAAAACAGTTAGACGGAAAAATATTGCGATTCTCCGCATTTTCCGTTTCCGACTAGATGAAGAGTTACCTACATTGATGGATGATGGTCCAATAAATGAGTATGAATACATAGGCATACGTTATAATGATATTGTTATCAGGTAGGGGTCAAGACAAATGAATGACCACACAGTGGGTGACGTTTCAAAACTGTATTATTACAAACCCCTGAAAGTACAATAAATGTGGTTATAATAACTATCAGAAAAATGAATAGATTAAAATAACATAACTATGCTAATACATAAAACACACTATATTTCTAATGTCACTTTAGTCACACAAGATGAATATAAATAATGAAATATTAAATATACAAAATACAAAAATACATACCCAGAAGTTGGGGCAAATAATAAGGTGAAACCTAGAAAATACCAATACTCTTATTAAAAACTATATTTTTACCATATTACTGTGCAGTAACTAAAATACTTAATATTTAAAACAATTACCACAACTGAACTGGAACTATACTCAAAATACTTTGAGAATTCAAAATGGCTGCCATACACTTTGCTTATATGCCAATTAATAACCTTGCAAAACCTTACGGAGTACAATATACAGGATATGATATTATAAAAACATACCTTTGAAATACAGAACTGACTTAAGTAATCCTGACATAAACAACACAATCCATGAAATATGAATATAATATACGGTGAAATTTGTAAAATACAACTTTTCCGCCAAAACCTGATACAGGGAAGAACTGAAACAGTCCTTTCAACATGTAAACTAAAAGTTGAACAGAAGCTCATCAATGGATAAAGTATAACGAAGATAGAACAGGGTGAACAGATTTGAGTTGATTGTTAGTATATTTGTGACTATGTGTTCAGTGTGTAATTTTGTAAACACTTTTTCCTGATTCGGGACATTCTTAAATCAACACGTTTTAAGTAGGTTAAATTTGTGATTTAAGCGCATTAGGAATTGTCCAGCTGTAGACTGATGCAAATAGTAGCTAAATAGGTGGCAGACTGACTTAATGGGGGACAACTGTCGAGGTCGAATTCAAAATTCCTAAACTCTCTTGTAAATAGAAGTCTTGGTGGCCTTGATCATTCATATAGGTTTTGATCGAAAAACTTGACGACAGGTTCCTCTTAAAGGGATAGCCTACTACCTCATAGGATGACCAAAATATTGAAATTTGTTGACTTGACTATTAAATTCACAGTTTAGGATCTTTTTTACCAGTTGGTCCTAACCTCTGGGCAATGATCTTTCCTGGACAGCTGGGTCGATAGGAATTATGAGTGAAGATGACTTATTGATCGGACTTTCACACGCCGATCGAGATAGGATAAAAAACAGAATCACCAATAAATCCATAAATTGAATAATAATCCTAAGGAGCGTGTTTCAATGATTAATTAGTTGTATAGATATATAGCGATTCTACTTGTTAGGCATGGCACCTGTTAAGTCCAACTGATGAATATTTACGCGTGTTAACCAAGTTTTAGACTTTAAAATTAATGTCCACTCTAAGATTTGTTTTTGAGGTAGTATCCTTTTAACAACTACACAAGTTGTCAGTCATGTCATAGAACTATTACAGTTCTATGGTCATACCTAGGTTATGTCGTATCTTTTAATTTTGTTTCCATTTTGGTCTTTAGTATACCTTTAAGGGAAAGGTAACTCTTATGTACATTTATTATCTCCCTTGTCAAGATGGCGGGGAAAGTCGTCAAAAAATGAAAAAATAGTGTGTACGCAAAGCCGGCAGAAGTAACTATTACCTCCAAATTTATTAGTAATACTGGGCAAAAAAAACCCAACAAAAATGAAGAGTTACAACAGCACAATAAATAATGATAAAACTGAAGAGGAGGATTGGTGTATAGAATGTAGTGATGATGAAAAATACAATCCAACACAGGAGAAAAAGGGGGTATGGCAACCGAAACCTGAAGATATTATAAGTCTGTTTGAGAAGTTAGAAAAAGAAAAGTTTATCGAGTTGCGATGGCAATGTCCAGGCCGTCGTCCTCCAGAATCTGAAAAGGAAGAAACTGAAACTCCAGAACCAACTGTAGAAAAGGAAGTGGTGGAAGAACAACCAAAAGAAGAAGAAAAGAGGTAAGTCTGATTTGTACTAAAGGGATTGTGAATTCTAAACTTTTTTTTGTGTATTGGTGATATTGATAGCATCAATTTGCACCATGTAAAATCACAGCCGATTTGGTAAGTTTTCTTCTCTGCATTGCAAATCAGTGGACTTGTATTTTATCTTTTAAAAAATTAACCAACACTTACAATGGCCAGTGCTATTTTGAAGCTGTCATAGTTTCTATTTTTTTTTTCAGACCTTCAGCTCCAAGTGAGTTTGATTTTGATGATATGGATTCTACAACCTCTACAGTCATAACTCCCAGGAGAACTCCAGGTACAATTTTCTGGGTTTTATTCTTTATCTTTTCTGTATACATGTAAAAACTGTTTGGGTGTTTAAGTTCCATTAGCTCACATGAAATATAAACATATCCTTCTTTGAAGTTCAAGTTTTATCCTATGTAGATTATTTGCATGAGAGCTTTGTTAATAGTCTAAATTTAAGTCAAATTTGATGATATGTTCATCTAAAATATTGTAAGTTAGATACAAAGAAAGTTATGTTTTTGTCTTTTACAGGAGCATCGAAAACACCTAGATCTGTCAAAAAAGTTGCCAGAATGGACAATGTATTAAATGATATCAAACGACGAAGAGATGCAGATAGGGAGGCCAGAAGAAGTATGTTAGGACGGTCTCCAGTAGGAAGTCCAGGACGTAGTATGGGAGGAATGACTGGTGTACATACTCCCTATAGACCAACCCATCCTGTTACTTCCAGTTCCTCTAATATAGTAACATCTTCATCTTCAAATATCAATTCTACCCCTGTGTCATCAACTAATTCAGATCAAAATAAACCTACAGAAAATACTGTTTCTACTACTGTAACTTCTAGTTCTGGCAACTCTTGATTTCCATTATCTAAAGTGTGGTGTGCACAGTAGAGTGATTTTGGTTTGAACAATGTTTCTTCAGCAACTCTTGTTGGTTGGATATTGTGACAGAATATCAGTGTAGATTTGAGTGTTCAGCATATACTTAATATACTCCAAGTGCATAATTGATTCATCGATCGCAGTATTTACATAGGGGCACCATTTGATATCTGCCAGTGAAAACATTGCAAACAATGTTATATTGACTTATTGAAACTGGTGTCTGTGACCAGGTGAGAATTAATATTTCAAGATGATCTGATCAAATTAAAGTTAATAATGGAAATAAGAAAATATAGATTTATTGCATTATTGACAATTTTTTACTGACTTGTGTCTGTTACTATTGTTTCAAAAGCCCTGTAGTGTACTGTATGTATGAACCCACATTGGTCTGATTTGAAATGTGAACATAATAATCACTGAAACTAAATGAGTTATCAGTTGTACTTGGTAATTAAAAGACCATACTCGTTCCGTTCTTTACTTGCTTTTATTTTTGATATTGCCGCTTGAGTAAGGGCCTGCAGTTGTGATTCAAATCTAGCATTTCCAATAGAAGTCAAAATAAAATAGACACAGGACAGCTGTAACATATTTATTATGGGTTGTATACAAGAGAAAATTTACAGTAATGTTAATTATTACTTTCTACTACTTCAACAATATAAAGAAAATACATGATAACATCAATAAATCTGTAACAAGTAATTGCTGTGCCTACTAAGTCTTAAAGTTAATGATA
Source organism: Lottia gigantea (assembly GCF_000327385.1). Classification (NCBI taxonomy): domain Eukaryota; kingdom Metazoa; phylum Mollusca; class Gastropoda; family Lottiidae; genus Lottia; species Lottia gigantea. The sequence continues at coordinate 1,278,373 of NW_008708401.1, forward strand.
CACAAAGCAGGAAAAAAGCTCTAACAGTATTGGTACTAACACTTTTCTATTGGAATAAAAGAATATAACTGAACTATGTCTATATCTTCTACAAATCTTGACTCAAGATCTTATGTAAAAAAAAAAAGCTTGCAAGATCTTTAGGGATAGCCCCTATCGTCATGCCCCACTGTCTTCACACAAAAGGTCAAAGAATGGAGAAGCCAGAATGTTTGAGACTACATTAAGGATTGATTTAAAAGTATTAATATTCTCCCATGCAGAAAGCAGCAATTAGTTGATAATAAGGGTTGGCTCTGCATCAGATAATGTATATATGCTCTGCATATCAATACGCTTGTGACATGGCTCATTACTTCTTTCCTCATCCTTCTATTCAAGCATTTTCTCCCAGAAGATTATTGAATGTCAAAATTTCTGCACCACATGATAAATGTGGTATATAATAGCACAGATAAGTTGCTTTCGAGCAAAATGGAATGGCTAAAAGCATGTTGAATAGAACTTGTTATCATATATATATATAACTCTTAAATATGACTAATATACGTACATGTAAGTAAGGGAAGGGGAAGAATTTAAGATGTAAAATGATATACTATAATGAATCTATAAATTATGTGGTTTTCAAATGTGTCAAAGGCCTTATGAACGAAAATAAGAGCTAAATATTTGGATGGTTTTTGGAAAAATTTGTAGGAAATGTTCCTCTGATTGGTTCAAAAAACTGAATATAATCAATAAATTTTACTGATTTTCTAACCACAATCTTAACCAAAAACCCCCAAGTTTTCAGCTTTGCTCAGGTTATTTAACTATCTGTTAAACCCTTAAACAAATATAACATGTATTGGGGAAAAAGTGAAACCTACGTCTACATTCCTGTTAATATTCAATCGGTAAATATGTAAATTTTTGGATATAAAAGTTAAGCAAAAACAACAATAACACTCTTACAATGGTAAGGATTTGAAAATTTGTAACAATTATGCTTATGTAAATAATTAATTCATTAGGTCCATATCACAATGATGACAATTATCATGAAAATCAAACCTCTGCATGAGAGGTTCAAAGCATTATGAAACTTGCTGACTCTTACCTTATCTATACGAGAGGTTGGTAAGAGTCAACAAGAATCTTAAGTTTTGAAAAGCTGCAAAAATATTAAAAGAAACGATGCGTATCAAATTCATGGCCTGCATGAAGGCAATCCTAAATCAGACATTCTCCTTATAGTTTACTGTCAACAATAATCGTCCACAAAAACAAAGAAATATTTTTCATGCAATGAGACAAAAATGATCTATAACTAACAAAGACCAACTATAATTTCAGCAGGTTTTATTCTACCGTCAAAGACTCTACAAAAATATTTCTGAAATTATTTTTACATAAAGGTGTTTACAGCTTCCATAAAAATCTCAATTTTAAGACTTCACTATTTTCCCAAAAGCAATGATAAGGTGGATATATCTTAACTTGTAAACCAAGCTTTGGTTATACATGACTTCAACATTTTCTACCCAAAAACTCTGCATCATGCCAAGAAACACAATAACTTAAAAAATTTGAAATTCATTTCATAAACTTTTCATGTTTTCAAATTCCATGGAAAAATCAACCACATTCGTTAATGTAAAAATGTTAACAATAGCTTACAGCATATAAATATTCTAAGCAAGCATTTCATATTTGAGCATCTGCTTAAACATGCTCCAGGCAAAGCCATAAAGCAGATGGATAGCTTCACTGCTTATAATGTCCTCCCTTACCAAAACTGGCGTCTTTATAAAGCAAAGTGAGCTGTGGCTTATGTGAAAAGCTTTGACTGCATTCATTGCTTTACTCACCTGAAACAGGACTATAAAGCAATGTGCAGTGTGTTTGAAATCTTATGAAAAGCTCTAACAAATACAACTAATGAAAGCTATGTGCAGTCAAAGCTATAAAAGATATGTATTATGCAATGTTAAACACAATACAGTATGGTGCACCAAAGCTTCAAGAGGATAACAATAATAATAATATATAACATATACATACAATATGGCAGTACAGATATAAGCAAAAATATGTCAATATAAAGTCAACATTTGAGGAAAATCAACACCTTTATAGATATTTTCATGATTTTGTATTAGTTAAAGAAAAACATAACTGATTAATGTGCAGGTTTCTGTGAGGGCCAGGACTCTGATGTGTCTCTAATCCTTTCATTTCAAACACATAAAAACAATATTATTCTAAAAATTTAACAAATTCATGATACTTTTGTTTTTTCTTTAACTTAAGAAATTCTGATGAACATTTTCATAACAGGTAGCACTACGTTCATGCAAAATTGTCTTTATGTTTTAAATGTAATGTTTCAACAAAATTTGTATCCAATTCACAATTTTTAAACCATAAGAGAGACAAGATACTAGAAATACGTTCACTACTAATGTACAACACATTGATCAAACAACAAATATTGTAGTCATAAAAATATTTCAGACGAATTAGTGCCAATTTCAGTGCATTATACATCAGTGTACATTCAATAGTTTAAGTAACTATTTCTAATAAAATTCTTCTCAACCTGCCCTCTACAAGTTTGACTATGTGTAAATTTCTATTGTATTTTTGAAACATGATAAATACATAAAGTATATTAATAAATTTATATAAAAAAATCAACAAGAACAAATAGAAAATATGAATAACGATTTGATAAAGTACAACATATACAGATCAAAGTCCTAAGTTATAAATTTCATTATAAGATATGATACTTTCATAAAAAACCTATCACAGTTTTTCTTGATTTATTTTAGCCATTTTCTTTCTAAATGCATGTTATTAATAAGCTACAGCCTATTGCACAGAAAAACCAAGGGGGGGGGGCTTTGCAAAGGTTATAAAGCAGCCATTACAAAATCATTCCCAAATCAGCCACACCAATATTAAATCATGTTGAAGCATTCAGTTTACAGTTAGCGGTAATACCAAGCCTTATTCCTAAACCATTCAGCTGTAGGGTATTCATCTTGCAAAATGAATCAAGAAACTCTTGCACTTTCCTTTTCAATACAAAAGATGTAACATTATGACATTATTTTGTATTTGCAAGAAATGCAAATGTTTATGTTAAAAAATCTGAAAACATCCTTTCCTACGATAAACAAGGAAAAAGGCTTGGCGTGACCTTCACTGACAATAAAAATAGAAGAAAAACTGTGATATAATACAATAGCAGGGACAATAACTTGATGAATTCCACATTACAATAGAGCAAATATATTCTTTATACAAGACTGTATGAGAATTCATCATCAATTGATATTTAGAACTGCACTGCGGTCCTCTCTCTTCATACATAACACCAACAAAACAACAACATAATAAATCTGAAATAAATTACATAACATAAACTATGGCACTAATAGTTTAATTATTTTGTCAAACTTTCAATGAACCAATTTTGTTACTAATAGAGAATTGAGGTTAAATGTCTAATTATTAAAAAATAATCAAATCAAAAGCCCAGATAGGAACCCTGAAAGAACTGCTCTAGATGGACCCACACAAGGAATACTATCCCCCTTTTAAAGGCCATGCTTAATTTAAAGGCTAAATTGGCATTTAAGAACCTTGTACTTTTATGATTGCAGATGGTAGACATTTTGTATTACAAAACCAAACTTTTTATGGGAATAAAAAAAATTTAGCCTTTGCTTTAGTGGAGGATAGTATTCCTTACATTGGAACATTTGAAATATGTGATATTTACCATTAATCTTTGGCTAATCTATCTTTTAGAGTCATAGTTTCTTGGAATATCATTTCTTTTAATTGTTCTTTAGGTAAATCATCCAACTCCATTTCAAAGGTGAATGGTTCGGCAGCTACGGGCTAAAAAATGAACACGACATAATTATTACTCAGTATATAGACAGCTATTTAAGGATAGTTTACAAATAATATCTCATTTGAAAGAAGTACGTAGCAAAATGTAATCAAAGAATCATATTGTTCAATCGGTGCAGTTTAAACATTTCTCATTAGTGTAAAAATTTTCATGAAACAGGACCCAGAAACTTATAATGGTGAAAACAGAAACTCCAGAACTTATTATCAAACAATTCTATAAATTATTTTCATATAATTACAAGAACTTAATGATTCAAATTCAAAACAACATTAATTTAATACTTACTTCATCAGCAGGATCATAATATTGTTCGAGATAAGGATGAGCTAAAGATTGTTCTACAGTTATTCTCTGTTGTGGATTAAATATCAACATCTTATCTAATAAATCTAGAGCTAGAAAGGGGAGTTAAAAAAAATTAATTACATAATATGTCCTCCTAAACAATTGCATTTTTAAATAATAACACACTGTATGACAATGTTTCATGTATATGAGCAATTGTTCAGTGGAACAGGTTTCACGCTATATGATCTTCAGACAACCGACCCATTTTCAGCCTGCGTATAACACCACACATTCTACAGATATACGCTTTCTACACATGCTTGTGTGAGTTAAAATTAGCTAATATGACAGACTAGTGTACAAAAAGAGAACCTTGGTACTCAAACGAGGGCATTTCCTTGTCTGGTGATTTAACTAGGAAGAAAACTAGTTACCTTTAGAATCAGCATTAGGGAATAATCTAGTCCATGGTATTTTTGGTTTGTAAGGTAGAGACTGAATGTATCCTCTAGCCTAAAACATAATACATATTATTCATCACAGTTACTTTTGACAATACTGTTTTAATAACAACTGAGGACACTCTATGGCCTTGCGTTCAATAATCTACACATTACAAATTGTCTTTTGTTTTAATCATTATACAATTTATAGTATGATAAAATATATAAGAGAACACAACAACTGAAATTAAGGAGGGGCAAGAATGTCCTGTTGACTTTATAACATTAGTATTATCAATATGAAGTCAATATTGACAGCAATCAACAGAGAGAGTAAATATACAATTGATAAGAAAAAAGAAATAGGACTTACCTTTTCATTCATTATACAGTTTAGATCAGCCTGACTAGGAGAACCTAATACACCTAGGATATGATTTAACTGGTCCAAATCTATATACTCGGTTCAGGAAATTTAGTTCCATTATCGTGAATACTATTTTATTTCAACAAGTTAGGCTATGTGCCAAAAGCTAGCTGACTCTCAATCAAGAATTCTCACTGCTTAGAATAATAGTCAAAGACTTGGTTTATATCCCCGGTTCCCAACCTGGGGTGTTTTCACCCGGTGGGGGTGTGGGACTAGATTGTCAGGGGTGTGGCCAACTGGTGTAGGAGAAGAGTTTAATTTGAATTGAGAGAGCCCCTCACTTCATCACATACTGGAAATGTGGATGTAACAAATTTTGGAAATGTGAAAGGTCCAGGTGATTGCTCCAGGGATGTGAAGGCTGAAAAAGGTTGGAAACCACTAGTTTTTATATATATATATACCTACTTTTTGTAGATCTTGTTAATATTATGCCTTGCACATTTTTTTGGAATAAGGGGTCATGAACATACCAACAATAATTTAATGTAACAGAAAAAATTTGTCAACAAAACTACTACATTTGGACAACAATATAAATCATACTTACTACAATGATATGTATTATAATATGTAATATAAAGGATACAATGTTTACCAGGAAATAAAGGTCTGTTAGATAACATCTCAGCTAAAATACAACCAACTGACCATACATCAACTAGTATATAGGTTAAGGTTTATAAATCTCGAAAATATTACAAATAAAATAATAATACTTGTCTCAACCACAGCTATGCACATGCTTTTCAGTCGTGTTTTTTAGTATCCATATCCACCCCCACCAGAAAGTTGAGGCTGAACCAGCTTTGTTCTTAAGCTTGTGATCACTCCTTGACAATACTGAGGCTTCTTCTCAGCACCACTCCTCTATGTAATGATTCATATAAATGCCACTAATGCTTTTCCATCGAAAATAAAGACCAGCCATTCTAGGTCCAGATAGTATTAAATAAAATTTTCTGAATTGAATTCATATCAGCCTACCAATTATATGCTTGAAACCCTAGCTCATCTACTATGAATCAATACAAATGATGATTTGTGCCATACAAAGGCCGTCCAGTAGCATATTTCATCATGAAGAGACAGACATTAGAAGAATTCTTAATTTTGTTCTAAAGAATGTGGAAGAACTATATTGATCTGCATTCTTACTTGACTGGCAAAAAAAGCCATGTCCACAGACCTGATTTAGGGTAAGCCATATAAAAAGGATACTGGACTTGGTATAACCTTTAGAGTTTAACATGATTTCTGGTGCTCTGTACCATCTGGTAGCAACGTACTCAGTTAAAAATCCTGTGTGGTCATGTTCAGGATCAGCAACACGAGCTAAACCAAAATCACAGATCTGTAAATACAAATGAACATCATCATTAGATTAGGGTTTCTGTGCTTAAAATCTTTACCCTAAAATTTTAACATTGCTGCTTCACTTATGGCAGCAGTCTGACTGGGAATTGGTGCGTAAAGTTTCTAATTTTTTATCACACTTGTTTGGAAATATTCCTTCTACATTTTACCTCAAATAAGTGTTTTGATGTGGTAACAGCTTGCATAACAAAGCAAAAAGTGTGGTATTCAAATGAATGGAATGATGCCTGTTTATGAGAGAATCGACATTTAAGCACAAAATGAGGAAAAAAGAAACTAACTCACCTTTAAGTCACATGTAGTATTGAGTAAGAGATTACTAGGTTTAAGATCTCTATGTAGAACATTAGCTGAATGTATATATTTTAACCCACGTAAGATCTGATAGAGAAAATAACACACATGATCATTACTGAGCTGTTGTGTTTTTAATAATTTATACATGTCAGTCTCCATCAAACATTGAACGATGTATCTATATTCTGTTAAGGATAGAAATCATGGATCAAATCTAGTCAAAGGTCTTCTTATAATTGAAGATTGAAAGTTGATTTTGCTTATATATATTCTTCAGAAAAATAGAAAATTAAAGACTTTTTATAACCAAATATAATTGTATCCATGCTTATTATTTTTTAAATTTCACATTTCATGCTAGTACCGGTTTTTCTAATTTTCATACAGTTAAATAGCTCATAGCCGAAGCTTTTAAATCAATTGTCCAGAACTAAACAAATTGAATACAACATATATGGAATTGGAATTCGAAAAAGGTTAGTCTAAAAAAACATTAGATTTGGAAATTCGGGATTAGCTTATGATAAATGAGACTTTCTATGGTTGGGTTTGTATTTTGACCAACTTAGTTTTTTTTATCTTTTGATCAGATGATGGCTCAAACTCTGATAATCCTAAAATAGGTGGCACTAGTAATCAATAATCGTGTTCTAAGCTTAACCTGTATAATTTTATACTCTAGACTCAAAGAACTTTCAATATGTGATTAACTGTTTAATTTTATGTAAAGACAACATATAAAAAATAATTTTTTTCAAAAGGATACACATCTTTCATTTTATCAGCTGATTTTGCACGCAGTATATCTCGAATATCAATAATCTGAAATATAAAATACATCACATACGAAATAACAAGCAGTGTTAATTTAGAAATAGTCAGGGCTAATTTGAGAGTAACTGTTAGTGAATAGAACTGTGATTATAAACGCATAATGCTGCAATAAATAATCTGCAGAACAAATATCAAACAACATAATCTATATGCTATCAATCAAATTATATTAAAAATACATACAAATCTTCTAATTTCAGAGTGATCTAAGTATTGAAAGTATGCATGTCCGAAAGAGTTTATTAGAAATTTGAGGGATGTCAAATAGATACACTTCACCAATATCCAGCCTTGCATAACATAACATAATGTAACATAACTTACATTTTCATGCTTGAATCTTGTTAAGATTTTGATTTCTCTCAATGTTCGTTGACAATATGTCTGATGCTCAAAAGGAGATATCTTTTTAATGGCCACTTTGGTTTTAGTTTCATTATCATAAGCAGATCTGAAAAACATATCATAGAGTTTTCCTATTAGTAACAACATCAGGGATAAGACTGAAAAGTAAGTAACTAAAACAAAACTTGAAGCATTTTCTGAAACTTGTGAATAAATGAAAGGTGCAAAAAATACAACCATGAAACTTTGGATGTATAATACTCAGTAGACCTAGCATGTCCTATACCCCAGTTTCTTAGCTAATTTCAACATGTTACAAGCCATAAATGCTGTCAAAAGGTTAGTGATAAGAATAATTTAAAAATCTATTATTTGAAAATGAATTTATAAGCTTAAAAGTTAAAGATACATTTTATGGTAAATACAATATGTGCTAATAGATCTTGTGGTTTGATAAATATTTCTAAGTTTCACATGACAAGGCACCAGTCACAATCGGGCTAGTTTACTATAATATTCAAGGCTAGTACTATCAATAATGTCATTTCCTTATCACATTCCCTTTTTTCCACCTTGCTACTAGTTATAGGCCTAGTACTTGCTAAGAAAAAACATCCTGTTTTGTACACTTGAGGAATGAATAAATCACACATATAGAGTGCAAATTACAAATTTCTGCATGGGCGTACACTAATCTTTGAGAATGAACGTGAATAACCCGTGCATTGTGATAATTATTAGATTATATCAATCAGGTTGAGTTTGTTTTGATTGCAAGATTGACACACTTTTGACGGATGGCTCGATTCGAATTTTATCAGGCTGAAAATTCCAATAAAACAACTGAATTGACACTTACACGACCATTCCATAAGCGCCTTCTCCAATGTAGAGTAGCTTTGTATATCTTGGGCCAACCTCAAATGCCTGCCCTCGAACTAATTCATAATTTTCTCCATTAGACGATGTCGAAGTTGTCTGAGCTGCCATTTTGGAAAATGACGCACGGCTTGGCTTTTCCGTGTCACGTGATTCAATATTCTCTGACGTCACATAAGTCGCTCTCACAAACAACTCACAGGGCCTCGAAATATATTGACAAATTCTTGAATTATTTTATTGGTTTTACGATACTGCTTAAACGCAAATTGTAAAAAAATGAGGAATTCAAGAGGTGGTAGTAGATAGCAGAATGTGTTGAACTGCAGGCATCGAAACGATTCACAGAAACAAAACAAATCTAGAGCAGGCATAACTCATAGAGTATTATTATGTAACTCCATGGCATGACCATGTTTTTAGAATTATTCCATTTGAGTCTGACTCACTAACTGTCTTTTTTTTCATTCCAGGCAATTACTCATGGTTTTGTCATACTCTCACTCCTAATGTTCTTATTAATATATTTCCCTATGTGAGGTGAAATGAGTAACTTATTTATTGTAGCTTAAAAACAGTATCTAATCACTTTAGTACAGGATAAGAAATAAGGCTCAAGGCTACGCAGGCATGCCAATTGACTTTCAATAAAAAAAAGCCTACATCGATTTCTTAATCGTTTGGCAAAGCTTTGATTTGGAACTTAAATATGTTTAGTTAGTCTTCAGAAGCCCTAGAAATATACAGAATTGCATAGCCTTATTCCTTCAAAAATACCTCAAACTAGGAATTTCACTTTCTCTCTCTATATTTCTCCTTTATTGTAGGCTAATATAGTACGGTGGCCCATATTCGACAAAATTATTATTTCTAATTTTGAATTATAAACTTATGGGCAACTGTAATATAGCCTTTCAATATATCAATAAATCATATTGTTTATACACTACAATAGCCAAGGCCAAGACAATTGATTATGTAAAAAGTTATAATATCAAAGAATCACTAACCAGAGGGACATGACGTTTTACGCCTTTGAGCACAATCAAGCCTTATCACACTTGACTTTCTGTATATGACGTCGAAACTTCGTCATAGCTTAGATTGAGCTTTAAAGTATGAAAGCAAATATTTTCAATTGTATTGAAATATCTGAAATTTTTTGAAAATTAATAAAAACTTAATTTAGGATTATCCAGTAGTTACCGTCACACTGATTTTATACCATTGTATATAGACTACCGGATGCCAGAATTAAAAGAGCGCAATCAGTCTGAAACAGGATGCTCAACGCCAGGCTTTTACTTATAAGAGCTCTGGAAGCTATAGATAGGGGTTGAAGGTCGATACCAGGCCGACTTTCGGAAGCTATAGATAGGGGTTGAAGGTCGATACCAGGCTGACTTTCGGAAGTTATAGATAGGGGTTGAAGGATGATACCAGACCGACTTTCGGAAGTTATAGATAGGGGGTTGAAGGTCGATACTAGACTGATTTTCGGAAGTTATAGATAGGGGTTGAAGGTCGATACCAGGCCGACTTTCGGGAGCTATAGATAGGGGTTGAAGGTTGATACCAGGCCGATTTTCGGGAGCTATAGATAGGGATTGAAGGTCAATACCAGGCCGACTTTCGGGAGCTATAGATAGGGGTTGAAGGTTGATAGCAGACTGACTTCGGAAACTACGGCTCAATTTTCCAGCTACTCGTATCATCTTTCCAAAAAAATTACGTCTTGGGTTGGCCAACAATTAGTTAAATAAAGGACTAGAAATGTGTCATTGATAATATTTGTTTATATCAGAATGCTGATCCTGGAAACTTGGAATTTCGTCGAATGAGTCAGTATTTATTTCAATCTAAATGAACCGAAGTCGAATTGTAATCAATTCAGGTAATTGTAATTGCTGTCCCATTTCATGTGCCCTCTTCCAAGCTTTTACTTCGTCACTTTTACAACACTTTTGCAACAAGAACGACATAAAAGCTGTAGTTTCTTTCTTTTCTGTCTAAAAGTTCTGTTCGCACAGCTAGAGTCGACCATTCCTGTAAATTAAAGTAATACCTATAATTCAGACAGTCTGCAGTCTGTCAATTCCATGCCGACAGCGCGTGCCATGACGTCACATGTATATTATGAAATGAAGGTGTATGGGGGAGATAGTAGTGTTGAATATACAATCAGATATTTCATACTTGGCACCCATAATAAGTCTTATACCTGAAGGTTATTCTTAGAAAGCAGATACCTTTAGAGAATCACGCATGCGCATAACATTCTGTTTTCGACTTTCGAGTTGCACACTTTTGTGTGTTGTGTGATTTTTTTTCTTGTAGTTTTTGCTAACTTCATTAGGTATACTTTTGTGACACGGTTTTGGTTTATGTTTGTTTCAATGGTTTTAAAGGTAAGCAACCCTTTTATTTATAATTTCATTTTGTTAGAAGGGAAAATATTTATCATTTGTTTTATGTATTTGGCCTGAGTTGGTGCCAAATTGTTCCAATATTAGTCACGGTCTAAGGTACCAAAAGTGTTTTATTATACCCGTCTTGTTAAAACAAAAGAAAAGTTTTATAAACTTTTCATGCTTCAAAGGCTATTACATTTCATTACAATTACACTCGACAAGCAGAAGAGTGCGCGTGAAATACCATATTCATTACAGTCTTCGTTGTTTCCCCCATCCACTAATTTTTAACAATATCAATATTGATCCATTCATTTCATTGATAGAATTCAGATATTCTTTTTATGCCAATAATGTAATAATTACATGAAGGGGTGAATGAATAATGATTTGAAGAGGGGAATGAATAATGACATGAAGAGGGGAATGAATAATGCCATGAAGGGGTGAATGAATAATGACATGAAGAATTGAATGAATGATGAAGAGGGAAATGAATAATGATTTGAAGAGGTGAATGAATAATGACATAAAGGGGTGAATGAAAAAGAACATGACGGGTGAATGAATGATGAAGAGGGAAATGAATAATGCCATGAAGGGGCGAATGAAAAATGAAATGAAGAGGGGAATGAATGATGATTTGAAGAGGTGAATGAATAATGCCATGAAGGGGCGAATGAATAATGACATGAAAGGGCGAATGAATAATAATGAAATGAAGAGGGGAATGAATAATGATTTGAAGGGGTGAATGAATAATGATTTGAAGAGAGGAATGAATAATGACATGAAGAGGTGAATGAATAATACCATGAAGGGGTGAATGAATAATGACATGAAGGATTGAATGAATGATGAAGAGGGAAATGAATAATGATTTGAAGGGGTGAATTAATAAGAACATGACGGATGAATGATTGATGAAAAGGGAAATGAATAATGATTTGAAGAGGTGAATGAATAATTACATGAAGAGTCGAATAAATAATAAAATGAAGAGGGGAATGAATGATGATTTGAATAGGTGAATGAATAATGACATGAAGGGGCGAATGAATAATGACATAAAGGGGCGAATGAATAATGAAATGAAATGAATGGAGTTTTACGTCCTACTCTTCTGCACCTTGTGGGCTAATGAAGACGACAACGCCATGCAGGGTGCCATGAGGGAAATTTTGCCAGGACAGCGGCATTAGCCTGCTCTTTTTCGATTTCCAACTTTCGAGGGATCTTTAACGTGCACAGCCTGTAGCACACGGGGCCTCGGTTTATTGTCCCATCCGAACGACTAGACGCTTTTTCCATGTCAGCCCCTCTTACCTGCATCACTGACAGGGGGAAACCGGGTTGAAAAATCCGAAGGTATTATCTCGACCTATGCCGGGATTGAACCCTGGACCTTCAGTTTAGCGAGCAAGCGTCTTTTTTTTTTCTTGTAAAAATATATTTATTCACAGATAAATTGCATTCATAATATACACATTTCCATAATTCAATTACAGGGTATATCGCATACAATAAGGCTCATTTTATACAAATGTACCGGGCTAAAAAACTTATTATTGTTATTTCATATTCTTTTGATATAGTAGAGTTATATACAATAGGGTAAAAGTATAAAAATTTAGTATGTACATGTTAAAATACAGAGCCTTTTAATAAGCAAAAAATTGAATTTCTAGAAATTAAATACAGGATTATTTTGGTTTTGTAATATCACTGTTACACGAATTATTTGAGCTTCATAATTACCTATTTTGCATTGTTAGCCACCGCGGCTCCAATAATGACATGAAGGGGCGAATGAATATTAATGAAATGAAGATGGGAATGAATAATGTTTTGAAGAGGTGAATGAATAATGACATGAAGGGGTGAATGAATAATGGCATGAAGGGGTGAATGAATAATGGCATGTTATTATTCATTAACCCTTTCAAGTAATTATTCATTCGCCCCTTCGTGTCACTATTCATTGACCCCTTCATGTCATTATTCATTCAGCCCTTCATGCCATTATTCATTCACCTCTTCGTGTCATTATTCATTCACCCCTCCATGTCATTATTCATTCACTCTTTCATGTCATTATTCATTCACTCTTTCAAGTCATTATTCAGTCACCCCTTCATGTCATTATTCATTCACCCCTTCATGTAATTATTCATTCACTCTAACATTTTATCATGTTAATGCAATGACTAGATGAAAGACTTTACTTCCGGTATTAAAATTAATAGTATCTTGAAAATATGACATCATAAATTGTAGCAAGATGTGTTCCTTATAGCAGGAGTGGCGATGAGAAACTCTGATTATGATGCATAAATAGTCATAATTATGTAGATTATGCTACGTAATTGAACATCTAGGCAGGCAAAAACTTGAAAATTTGAAATCGGCATCATTAGGTAATCGTGAATTTAAAGTTGGGCAGTTTTCATTATCTCGGCTGTGTCATGGTCACAAAATCTCAGTATTTGTAGAATTGATTACAGGTATTTGTGAAATCCAGGTAGGCTGTTTTTCTGTTCTTTAAACTAAGTTATCACCTAAATAGGGATATAAATGATATTCAATATCAAAATATTAATATCCCACCGAGAATAATCTTAAAATTATCAACATTTCTCTGAGGTCAATTACACCATTGGCTACCAGATGCCTGACCTGGATAATCTAGATAACACTAATAGGTTTAAGACACAGTAATCCAGCATTTTACATTTTCTACTTCTGGTTTCTATGGAAACTATATACAATCTGTTCACAAATTTGTATTACTCTGTATATATAACATGTATGGAATAAGTGGATCGTCAAAATACATAGAGCCATTACTACTACCAGCATCATAATATACCATGGTCATGGTAAAAATAAAAACATCTCAAAATCTAGCAACTAAGAAATGGCACAGAATAAGCTCCTTATAAAGCGACATTCGATTGCTGGCCCTTAACTGTTACTGTGACGATATCACATCCCGTATTTCATGTTTGAGGAACTGAGTGGGGCTAGTATTGTGAAGGAAAAGTGAAATGTATTTATTATATCTACCCTCTTTACCCTTAGATATCCAAATTAAAGTGATTAAAAACAAAAGGAAAGGAAACGAGTGTAATCTCTTTTTTTCTGTTCGTTTAACAGAGTGTAATTAGTATACATTGTAAATCATATTCAAGGTCGAATATCTTATTTAAAAACAGATGTTGTATGACTTTGGTGCAATGTAACTGTTAAATACATTACTAATAAACTCATATACTCCATGTACTAATACTCATCATTGGATTCATATTCATGTTAAAGTCAATGGTTCGCAATTTTTGGGGGGTCAATGGAACCTTGGTCTTCGAAACGTGAATTGTTCAGCTTAGTTAATTGGTTATAGTATTTACAACTTACTATTGAAATTTGAGCATTCTTAACCATATGTATCCATAATTATCTGCGAACCGAACCACAGGCTTTACATTAATTGACCGACATCTAGTACAAGCCAACTGCTCATATAGTCCTTCAGATTGAATTATAATTTTTTAATAGAAAGTAGAATAGAACAACCGATGGTAACTGCGATTCCCATGTTATGGTAGCTGATAGCGGCCATCTTCGCACGTATGAATGATATGGTATGAATAATATCAGAACTCGGAAATGTGTAGCTGAGAAGAGATCATTTTCGTTTCCTCGCATTGAAGATTTATCAAAGGAAATCAAAGAGCGAACAAGCGACAATGACCTCAAAACATCGCATCTTCTCATGTTAAATTAACATTGCACGAGACGAATATTCGAAGATGGCCACAATGAGACACCATAGTAATGTAACAATGTAATGTTTTTATATTTTCTATATTTCAGTATAGGCCTATCTTCTATAGTAACATACTAACAACTATTCAATAAATTCCAATACTTAACTACTAAACCGCAAAGTTACCAATAAACCATCCGTTTCAATGGCTGGCTCCGGTTGGTAAGTTAGACCGGATGGGAATGCTAGGTTATACGGAATGCAGATGGAAAGCCTTTAATTCTCTTTAGTTGCCTCTATCACTATTATGTTGCTGTAGATAAAGTCTCTTTCTGGGGTTAGTTCGTTATTGATTTATAGTTCTATTTAGGGTTACAAGTAAAATCAGCCTTAGACCAAACTTTTGTTCCTTTTTTTTAAAAAAAAAAAATAACCACTTATGTTAGGGTCTAACGACAGCCCTCGTCAAATTAAAAATTTTAACCTAACCTTAAAATTCCAGCGCTAGAGAGACATTTGATTGGTTAAAGCAGCCGTCATCGAGTTAGGTCTAAAGGTTAATATGACGGAATTCAAAAGGGCAGTCGTTAGATCCTATCTGAAGTGGCTATATTAAAATTAAAATCTAATAAAAAAGAAACGAGTGAAAGTTTGGTATAATTTTAATTACATGTAGAAGTAAAATAGTCTAGTTATTGCAAGAATTATTGCACATGTTTAATTACAATTAATTGTTGTCTAATTTGTTTTAGTTAATATCTTTTAATATTCATATCTGTAATTGTGCCATTTCTTGCATCTTGTCACTCATAATATACAGTCAAACTTGTATCAAGCATACGTTCAGAGGAATACTCAAGTTGGTGATTATACTTGTGATTTTTGCTAAGTGTTCATTGACGCGCCGTGCTGAATACAAGTGACCGTTGGTACAAGTTTGACTGTATCATAAACGTTATTTGCACTAACCTGACATGATTAATTCTCATTCATTTTTTTTTATTTTTTACATATTTGAAAGTTAGGAATAGTCGTATTGCTCGGAAGGGTTTTATGGAAAAGCAACGAAAATCATTATCTAATTTTAGCAACCGTAGGATTCGTTAGACAATCGGTAGTAACAATACCTTAGGTGGACATAGAGTTAATCTGTACGTTTATGCTTCCATTGAATATATCCGTATACCTAAATCAGTTGTAGGAGTTATCGTTCTTAATCTTCCATGGGACACAGTTTTGTCATGTCAATCCATATACAATGCAGTTTTATAGATTTAATTTGATTTGACTGTGCAGGGTCTTTGAGACTAAACAGACGATTCCAAAGTTAGTTTAATATGTAAAATCTTTTGAATGTCAACGATCGTAGTGGCCTAGTGAGAAACGTTTCTTTTGTATTTGGAATGGCTCCAATATCAATATATATAAATGTTATGACATTCTTCTTCAGACTGTAGAGTAATATTACATCATTGTACTCTTAACTTTCATAACCGTTTATTGCTCGTTTTATAACATGTCATATGGTCCGTTCCCATTCACAATATTTTGCTTATTTTCAACTGTGTGGCCTGAATAAGGGAAGTCATCCTTGGTCCTACATTTCAGTACATAATCCAATTAGTTTGCGAACATTGACCGGTGGCGAATGTATAGAATGCTCTGTGGAACAAATCCACAAAAACCGGTTCGAAATTGAAATTTTGATTTTTTCTATTTGTTAATGCGTTCGTGGTATCGACCATAAAATTCTTTATTTTAAATTTTCTAATTAAACAGGCTACTTTAAAGCTAGCTTACAGTCAGGTAGACCTATTTAGTCTAGGCAGACAGTGGTTAAAATAATTAAAGAAATATTACAGTAAATTGGAATTAAAACATTAATTAGCCATGCAAAAATTCCTCCTTTTAATGCGTGTTGGTAATTCAGAATATATATCTTTACTACTTTAATGGAATACTGGATACAGAGACGTAGTAATAATTAGGAAATGCGGTCTGAAATTCAACTTAAAAATTCGAGTTACGTCCCTCAAGATGTATTCTCAGGTTCATCTCTGACTCACTATAGATAATGTAGAAGAAACATTGAAAGGGGGTTTAAAAAACCTTTAAGGTAGAGGTATCGCTGCTATTTACACCTTTCCGATTTCTAGTTCAACCTATGACGTCACAAATACCATTTGACTCTAAGACATATAGACATAGATAGATAATATATTCAGCAGTGTAGGTCCACATTGATATAAAGTGTATTCCAAACCAGAGGAAGTAATACTTATTTGAGTACAAACTGCTAGACTTTAAGCCCTATATCAGATAGTAAACTAAAGGGTCCGATTGCATACCGCCTCTTTAACTTTATATTCAGTTTAGAACTATGAAGCAAGTGAAGTAAGATGAGTCATACCAGTAGAATTTTGTTCCACTGACATTCAAACAACTACACCTGTGCCAAAAGCTGATGTATTAAAACATCAAACAAGTTTAGATAGAGATGATAGATAACGTCTATAAAACACGGTGTGAAATGGAATAAAAATTCTGTATATTAATATTGCTTGTTAGATTCATGTTTTATTAAATTTAAGTTACGTTTCATTGATAACTTAATTGACATGACAGTTTGTACATCGTTTTGATATACACGTATAATATATATAAGGAGTAGGCCTAGTCTGCGAAATAGACAGGAAGTAGACAACATCCTGGTTCATTTAGGGAGTTGATCTGGAGATGGCCCTCTAGGCCTATAACAACATTTACTGTTTTTTTTTTTTTTTAATTTTTAATTTTATGGTATTGTCGTCTTCATTAGCCTAGGAGTAATTCCAGAAGACTTCAAAAATCTTCGAAAATCATGGAAAAAAAAACAGGAGACCGGAAATTGTTCCGTTTTATTAGTTCTGACTTTATAACAGCTTCTTTTGAATAACTGACATGAAAAACTTGCTTTCAAAATTTCTTTTAGTCCGTGTTATTACTATTTTAATGGACAATATGTTTGCAATTTATACACAAGGTGTGTTTTATACCGTCTCTCACCTTCATCACTAAGTCTAAGGTCGTTTGATTACTTGCTCGCAGAGTTATCTAACCTTTCTAGAATTCTGACGTCATACTGAAAGGTTATGGCCACATGGTGAACTAACTGATTAGGTCGATAACTTTGAGTTTTTTATTTGATAAAAAGTGCAGACGTCTGCATACAGGATTTAGACAGTGCAAACTAATAGTTATTTATCAGTTATATTATCTGTACAGATCACCTTGTACTTATTTAGAACATAAACACGGCGTATCTGGGCCCATAATTTAGATCAAGGCGGACCACGTTGTCTTTCAGAATCAATTGCGGAAATGATATTCAATATTCATGTACCTGCACGACCCGATTAAAGGACTTGACCATCTGAGAATATCTTCACAATGTCAAGCTAAATTTGATTCTGAAATTAGAATGATTCTTTCAGTACAAGCCATATCGACCCTTTTAATTTTAATAATGCCATTCCGCCCTGTTATAATCGCTTTACCTCTCAGATCATATTCACAATGCCAATCTATTATAAACTTCTTATTTATACCTTGACTGTATAGTCACTTTGTATCATGGAAGCTTATAAATGAAGTGGTTTGATTGGATTGCACTTACAAACAATCATAGAAAATCTATGAACACAGGGCTCTGATTGACTGTATTCGCTGGCGAACAATCCAACCAAATTGCTGCATTCCGTGACAAAAAAAAGGTGGTCATTGCAGGAAATGTATCAGCAGGAAGTTGGTTATAGCTTGACATTGTGAATATGATCTGAGGAGAAAAGCAACTATAATAGGACATTATTAATTAGCAATGGCGTATTTAGGGGGATAGAGAAAAAAAAATTCTAATTATAAGGCCAAATTCGCGTTAAGATGCATTCTCAAACTTCCTAGATTAGAAAATATCCCCATTCCCACTAGTACCCTCTAAAATCCAAAAGAGGAACCCAGGTGCTCGGATGACCTCCCTGTCAATGAAATCTGGGCTACGTCACTGTTAGTTAGTACTTCAAAGGGTCGTTATGGCTTATTCTGAATAAATCCATCTAATTTCAGAATGAAAATACCGTTATGAGAAAGCCTGATATTCAAGGTTGGCTGAAACTAGCCTATAGCAAAGCATTTCAAGTGGCACATTGCCGATGTGATTTAGTTGATTTTGTTTGTAGCAAATATTCGTATTTAATGTAAAATATTAAATGTATTTATAAATACTTGCTGAAGAGGTCAAGTAGAGACCCCAGAGTTTAAAATGATTAAATATTTTTATCAGTACAGTTAATACTAGATGATTAAAATAAAATATAACGGAAGATTTATAAGTATAAACTATATAGTTATCAATTCAGATAAGATTTGAGACTTATCCGGTTATATTTTATTTACGTTATTTATCTCCTACAATTTTAAACTGTTTATCGTCAAACCATTGGCTCAGATAGCGGATTTTCAATTTGTAATTATAATATGAGATTCTGTCATTGTATTAGATTCTGTAGCGACATCCATAGCTGTTTCTAGTTCACTACATGCTCAAGCCTTTCAAGTTGTTCCTTGAGATTTGATGGTTCTGACACTAAAAAATGGTCCAAACGTAAAAGAATTTTACTTTTTGTTCAGCAAGGTTGTCGATCATCCTTCTTAAATCCACAAAAAGTCTTTCTAGTCATAGGAATTGTATCAGACAACCTTTCATTTTCTTGAGAAAAAAAAACCAGAGCCAAATATTATCAGAAGTATTTTAATAAATTAATGTGATTACTATTTATTTATTTGGATAAATATAAATGTTAACCTGTTAAAATACGACTTGTCAATGAGTTCTAAAGGTAGGTTAACGATGGTTTTAAAAGCTCGGTTTTTGGATTGTCTAAACATCGAAAGTATCCAATTGATTTTAAATTGCTGTTAACGGGTTAAACGCATGTTAATATAACGATAATAAATAAAGAAACCAGGAATTGACCACTCTCCAAAACATTGTCTGGGTTGAGTATTTAAACGAATGACCTAGATCTGAACAAAGAGGATTGAGAATTGGCACATTTGATGCCACGACCTGAATTCTTAACATTATTATAAGTTTAATCATGTGGGTACTGAGATTTTCAGTGCTGTGATAAAATAACTTCCGGTTTGTTTGTGTTTGGATGGTTTTTAAAGAATATTTCGGTAGTGACGAACACAAGACGGAGCTATTTAGTTCTAGCTCAGTTTCTAGAAATATTACTTTAGGTTGACGACGAGTTTACCTTTTTCGACCTTTGGGAGCAATTGTTAAGAAAGAATGTTTGATGTATACGCATTAATAATAACATAAATAGAAGTACAACGTATTTTGGATGATTTCAGATAGAAAATATCACCAGTATAGACATAAAGTTTATAAAGTGTTTGACCAATTTTTATTAGCCTTTATTGTTCTGAAAAACATATAAGTAGACTGAATTAAAAATTGCAATTGAATATATGCATACGCATACCTCCACTATTACTACATGATGAATGTATATTATATAAAAATCACACTGGCAAACTTACTATCATTAACATATGTTATTCCTGTATTTAACATATCAACGATTGTTTCTTAAGAATTAAAACATATTTATGCGTACAGAAGATTCCCCGTGGTTTGTTTTCTACACATGTAAATAACACATAATGGATACATGTATTCGTTGGTAATTGAAGATAACATTATACATGTAACTTATGAACCAACTAAATACATGTAACTTTTGAACAAACTAATTTTAATATCTGATAATTAGCGTGGTCTAACCAAGGAAATTTCTATCAGTCTGTGGTTGGGCTACTTTCATCTTCACAATGTTAAGCTACTACAAACTGCGTTTAATACCTTTCTTGTATCATGGAAGTAAATCCAGCGATTTGATTTGATTGTACATAAGGATACTGCCAATCAGAGCCCTCGATAGAAAGAAACAATTTAGTTGTACGTGTAATCGGGGGCTTTTGATTGGCTTTATTCACAATCCCATCAAATGATTTAAAGGGATACTACGTCTTAGAATAACCATAAAATATAAAAATTTTAAACTTGGCCAATGCGAACATATATTCGTCAGTAGATATACCTGGTGTCATAAATAACATAACAGGATCCTTATATAATCCGATAAATCCAAAAAATTTAATTAAAAAGCAATTAACTTTTGAAAAAGGCTTAATATTATGATTAAGCGTTTTCCAATTATCACTTAGTTATTGAATTTTCCAATTTTCTATATTCTGTTGTAACTTTATGACACCAGGTAAGTTCACCGATGAATATATACTCATATTGACCATTCTTGAGAATTAAATTTTATGTTCATTCTAAGACGTAGTATCACTTTAACATACTCTAGGCATGTAGGTAGAAATATTCGTACTGAATTTGTTGATTTAAAACCTTTGAAAGTAGACTTTGAAGACCGTATTACTAATCATAGATGACTATACAAAGGAAATAACTTTGCACTGCATGCTCCGTTTGACCTTGACATTGCTTATGTTATTTATGAAAATTAGTAATCCTTTAACCCCGAAAGCAGGTGTTATTTTTTATATAGAATACACCCTCATACACTCTTTAATAGATTACTCAATGTATACAAAAACTATTAGTCACTTATACATATCTACCTTTAATTCCTTAGTCCGAGAACCTTGACAGTATTCCTTATTTCGGCTTTTAAAACTGCTAAAGGGTAGAACAGTAAGAGCAGAAGGGGAAGGGGCAGTTCAAGGGAGGTAATATGAAATGAAATGTTTTCAAATTAAGACCAACTTCAGGGGAGTAAGCAAAAGGATCATTATCGAGCCTGCAGCAAACGTAGTTCAAGACTATTGCCAACAGCATTCATCAAACCTTACTGATAAGATTTTAGTTTCGGACTAGCTATATAAAGTTTTTCAAGTGTTTGCTAAATACAAAAGAAATAGCATATTCTACGAATATCGTGTTTTTATCATAATAAATTAAATAACTAACCAAACTTAATCCTTACTAAAATAAACTTTTATATCAGGGTCATGTATACCAAACATTGAATGTTTACTGTAGTTTATGACTAGATATGTCAAAAACAGACTATGACTAACTATTGCATGGTTATTGCTCATGTCAATGTATTCGTAACCTATAAACAAACCTCTAACAGGGCGCTATCTACTGATATTTCGGATATAAACCAAGAATTGGATTTGAAATTAGCGAACTCATCCTAAAAAAACTATTTAAAAAAATGCAACCGCGAATAGACGAGGTACGGTGTTTGGTGCGGTGTACGATGCGGAATAATCTATACAAACGAAACTAGAAGAAGTGAACACGCGAGGTATGGGTCCAGACACGGTGTTGACACGATTCGTTTCAACTATTTTCTTCTGTAGGCCTATAAATTACCCCGCACCGTACACCGCATTTGACACGGTGCATCGTCTATTCGCGGCTTTGGCGTACACAAGCATTTCAATCCACATAAGCACGACAATTCCGTCAATCAAAAATCTCATCCTAAGAATGGCAAAATCGGGAGTAAAAGTTGTATAGTAATTGACTCCTACAAAGAGAAGTACCATCAGGTGTTTCGAAAAGAGTAAGCATGGTCTGCCTTGACACCCTCGTGTTTGAATTTCAGCTAGATTCATATCAAAAGAAACCCGCAAACTATCCTTCAATATTTACCAGACTTTTCACTACAAGGCAAATGGCAATTTAAATATACCTCTAAATATTTAGTCGTGTTTAATAAGTTACTGGACTGAAGAACACTGAGTGACCGTTCGACAAACTTATTGATGAAGATTTCTGTATTTTATTGAAATTGTCCAGCAGGTTATCCGAATAACATCTTGAACGTTTCCGTAACGGTATCATATTCACCATGATTAAGAGTCAATAAACACTAACTAAAGCTAAATAAAACTTGAAATATAAAACTCTCATTCCTGACAGTTGGTTTACATTTGGTACCAATATACTTTGATAAAACTGGCAAAGCGAGTTGGAACTAACTGATAAAAGTTTGATAGAGCTATCTAATATAGAACACAAGTTTCTATATTCTCTCGTTATTCCACTCTGACATTTACACACGTTATATCTCTAGCACCCGTTCAACATGCTTCAAGGTGCCGTTTTTTATCCTGAAATTCTCTGTTTGCCTCAGACTGATGAACATCGGTTTTATCATTTAACGGGATTATCTTTCTCTTAGACTTATCATTAAGTTTGGAACGGTAACTCCTCGCTTTATCTTTTAGATTTTCGAAATTTCGAATATATTGGATAACAATTTTCGAAGTAATTGGAGGAATATCTTCAAACGTTAACGGGTTCGTTTCACCGCCTTAAATTTGGAATCCGTCGAAATATACAGGAGGTGCTACATTGTGATTCCATATTAATTTGATCATTCCATTGCGGTGTTTTGAATGTGGTGGATTTAGATTTATATATGGTGTAGATTGTGATTTCAATAGTTCCTGGTTTTCTAGTGAAATTTTATATTTTTGATAGAGATTTTACCTGATAGTTCACGATGACGTCATTATCACTGGATGATACAGCTTTAATTGAGAGGATAGGTAAAAAACGGTAAGTTAAAAATAAACACCAGCAGTATCACTGTGTTTCAGTTTTCAATTTTAATTCGCGAGGCGTTGTTGACCACCATCACATACTAAAAAAAATTGGGTTAAAAAAAGTGTTTTGGTCGTAGGAAAAGTTTAACTGTTAGTAAAGATTCACGAAAAACGTTACAAAACGCCATCTTATCAGGATTTGATTTTGATAGAATTTAATCAGACAAAATGATGGTTCACAGCAATGATGATGATTTTAAACATTGATGGACATTGGTAAAGTAAAGCGAAACGGAAAATGTATGGAACAAGACGTGAAAGTATTTACTCCAACCGTGTTATAATTCAATGACATTCTTGCATTTAAATACATATAACAAATAGTTTCAAATGGGAAGGACGAGAAGCATCTCAGTTACGTCAATAGGAAATCGGAGAGTTGAATATACATGTATATGACAAATCTTATCTAACTAGCCTCCAAATTCTCATTCACAACTTGTTGATGTTCTTGTTCATTCCTTGATGGATTCTTTTCCTTTTACCCTGCAAAACTGTTATTTAAAGAAATTAAAAGATATTTTCGTTAGCAGATAAACTCGATGAAAGATTTTCATTGAAAAACTATAGCAACAGTCACTTCTTTTCTTCTACGAAAGGTTTTACATTCACTCAAAAGATTTCTTAATTTTTTATTTTGATATAAGATGGACCAAATATCACTGATAATACCGGATGTTACAAGTTTCTAACGTGGTATTAAGTCGAATCACCAAGATTGATTCACAATGGGCGTGTTTATTTGTTTAACTTCTCAAATAGTCACATATTACTTGTACTTATGTTATGGAAGTGAATGGGTGGAACTGGATTATTTCAATCAATGTGTATCCCCACATTCATTGTTTTCAGACGTCTGAGAGAAAAAACTTCCTTTTCGGGCTTCATGCTTCCTCGGTTGTTAATTTTGCTTTAAATATTCACACATTTTTGCTTAAATTGGTTGCTCCATTTTGTCATTTTAAAATCTGAATTGAATAACCAACTTGTCTACTATACTATCTAATGACTGATTGTATATCTGAAACACGTGGTGGCAGCAATATAAGACTAGGCCTACGTTGTGTTTCAATAGGACAACGTGGATTTAAATGGAAGTAAAATTTCATTGAATAATGGGCAACATGGACCTCATTACTCGTTGGTCCTCCGTTCTTGATACTTGAATGCATATCGAGTCAGTGCGTCTATCGTATATCGAATAGTTTGGCACGTCCTGCCTGATACCTGATGTTCACCAAACAGTGAAGAATATATATTCCAGATACCTGAGAGTATCAGACTGATAGCAATATTAGAAACCTTAATACAACTAAGTTATTTTTAGAAACCTCTTCTGCTCATTAATCTCGACACACCACATTCTCTCGCCATCTTTCTTTTTACCGCCATTTTAATAGGCGATCACATGGAATTTATTTTTCACGTCTGCATCTGATTATCGACTGTGTTAAATTAGGTAGGTAACTTGATTGTATTTTGGTAGGTTGGTGTATATTTGTAGCATTAATCAAAGGGTATGATATAACGTCTTCTTGAAGGATGGGTCTATATTCCATTCCTACGACTTTCTACCATGTAACCTTTCCAACTGAGAAAACAATTCGGCATTTTCTAGACAGATGATAATTTATGATCTATTCTATTTTTGAAAAAAATCATGTACTCTTTCATGAAGTTGAATTATTTCTCGAAAAACTATGTTCATATTTTACATGAAACGTAGAGTTTTTGAGATTATTCAATAATATCCGTCCATCTACAATTCCAAAACTTATGTATATCGGATTCAAAGACCCTTATTTAATTAAGATAGGAAATCTGTGGGTTCTTTGTATTTTAAAAATTTATGTGCAGGGCGAAGTATGGAAAACTGAAGAAGACGACTTAAAGATTACAATATTTGCAGAATTCGACAAGATAGTGACGTCACACTTCTTAACATTTAGTTATTATAAACCGTTAACTTATATCTACATAAACCAAAATGAACATCAATTGAAAGAAACAAGGCGAAGGTTAATCAGTAAAGTATTTCTAGGATTACCAATCTTACCAAACACATGGTTTAATTATTACCAAGCCAAAACAATTTAACATGAAATATTTCAAACACGTGGTTCAAGGTTATCTAGATGACTAAATTAGTACAGTTCTATCCAAGACGTGGACGCTTGTTAAATGTGATCATTGATGATTAAATCAGTTATGTTCTATTCGAGCCGGAAAATCAGTTTTAGGCTATGTTGTTGATTTTAAGTTTTAATAATTGCAAACCATTCAGTTATCATATGATCTCTTCGTTACACGCTACCTGATGGTAGCCTACTCGTCAGTGGTTATAACCGAGGTCGGCCAGGCTTCGTCTCCCTACCTTGCCTCTGGTCCTTTCAATAGATTTGTCTTTCTTTTAGGTAATGTCAAAATAGTTTCATCTTTTAAAGAGTCCACGTTAATTAAGTGACATTCAAATTGATCTAGGTGCTCGTATAAATTACGTACTTTCTGATCAGATGTGGTCCTGTATGTACTGTTCTAAAACAATGACCTACCATGACCCTATCGCCATTAACCACCAAATGTTTCAGATTTCTGGACACTTTTTGTCTTCTTTACCGCCACCTGATTCAATAGAGTCAAAGAAAACACCTAACATACTTTCTTTATCTCCCAACACTAAAGAATTCCATTTCCAGTTTTCTCTTCAGGCAATTACTCGAGATTCTATTGACACTTTGTACTGTGGCATTCTCACCTGTTATATATATTTTGCAAAGGTTTGCCAAACACAACTATCAAAAGTTCAATAATACAAACCTCTCGAAAAGAGGATGACTCTTTTATGTGACTCTGTGGTCATTTTCAAAGCGTTTTTATTGGCTTTTTTTTATCTTTACCTGGAAAATAGCATTCAAGTGTTCCCTTTGTCTTTGTGTTCTTTATCGCATGTCTTGTCAATAAAATTCGATTTTTGATGGGATTTTAAAGATTTTAGTTTTAGAGGAACCACAAACTTTCGACTGACAATTTGAATGATTGAAATAGATTCTATCAGTGCATCAAATGCACAAAAGTTTTGAATCCCTTTCATTCAAACTTACTTACAATACCACTGACCATATTTCTGAAACATAATCTCTTTATTCAGAAGAATCTCAACACCACTTTCTCATATTTATCATTGTGTTGACAATTCACCAATCTCATGGCGAGTTAATTGACAATTAATGTATTTATTGTTTGTTACCTGGGCATTGTTCTATAGTTTGAGGTATACTTGGTATTGCTGACTCAGTGTTTGTTGTCTAGAACACTGGTTCAAGGCAGTTAGCCTATTGGTTCGATATCCTACTAAGAAGAGCTAAAAGTTCAAAAGTTAGGCATTATCAGTTAAAGATGTGATGCACATTCTTACCATGTTAAATATGACGTCATATGGCCCACATTTTGAATATGTTCATCATTATTGTACTTGTCTATCAGTAAATGGTTCCCTCGTGCGTCTTATACCACATATAAAATACACTCTGCTGTTAATCTGGGATTATACTGTGGTTAGTCCATTAACATTCTCAAGTTTTGAAGACATAATTTTGGTAAGAGCTGTGGCAGAGTTTTTTTTACTGTATTTTACAATTAAAAGTAGCAAAGCTTTCCTTTACCGTACTTTCTGTCACTGTCAAATGAAATTAGATGTAATGGAGTTTTACATCCAACGTTTCTGTTTCTTTTTTAAAATCGGTATTACCCCATTTTTTCTTTTATGTCCAGCCGACCAAGAATGTTTTAATGATCTCGGTTTAATGTCCCGACCTGTATGACTGATGGGTTGAAAAATCCGAAGCTTGACCAATACCGGAATCGAAGACCGAACTTATGGAACAATTTATTAAAGCTGCTGTTTTCGATAGGTCTAATGCCCAGTCAAATTGTCAGTTGTAATTTACCTATTCCGCCAACAGTTGCAATTAACTTGTTCCATCTCAATAAGGATGTATCTCCAATATTAACACGCGGCCTTTCCAACCGCTTCAGGTATCTTGAATTCTAGGCCAAGATGTATTTCAAATTTGTGTAATCTTAGCCTGAAGGAATCAGGTAAATTTATTTGGTTAAAACAGTTATCGATACCAAACATCTGTTTGCCGCGATATTAGTTTCAATGACGTCATTAAAGTAATAAGATTACAGGCCCGCAGATGTAAGATCTGACGAATATTATTGGCTATTAATAGTTGAGATTTGGTGAATGTCTATAAGTTGATCAAGATAACCTCAATATATCAGTTGATGCTATAAGATGGTATTTTTTATATCAAGACGTTCAGATGGTATATTGGTTAGTACTCACTCAGTGTCTATGTAACTGCAGATGTTAAACGCGGAGACTATCAATTAATCTCACAAAATACATTTGTTGATAGGTCTTTGGTTCTGCCAATATCAGACCTACTCCTGTACCTTTTGCATTAGAAATTAGAATGTCCACATTCTTAGGTCTCTAAAGAGCATTTTGGTTATGTGAAAGGCCGCCATTTAAACTATCATTTTTGATCAAAATTTTGTGGTAATCGGACATCTGAGGGCAATGTTTTAAACTTTGATAGACCATTGCGCACTTTGAATTAGGCCTACTTGATGTACGGCATAATTTTAAAAAAATAAACAACCTTTACATACTTTACAATAATAAAAAAAAGACCTCTAGGATTTGTTTTGATTATGAACCTACTTGTTAAATTAAGTGCTGGTTCTCTACATAATAAACAAATTCAGATCCATTTTCAATATTTATACAGTTTTTTATAATTTCAATTAAGCTGGGGTACAAGTTGTTTTCTAACATTTTATAACCCCAACAGACTCTCCCGACAAACAAAAAAGACAAGATGGAAACACAAATGTAAGCTATACATTATGTAAAACGTATAAAATGGTATCTTAGTTTTTTCGGAGCAATGGAATTTTTTAATCGGAACGGAACGTTGATATGTACAGCCTTTGTCCTAGAAGGTTTTCATCGACTTTTAGACATTCAACTTTATCTAGACAACAAGGACTACATTAATAACAAAGAGTGGTAGTCTGCCAAAAGACACTCATCCTTGAAATAGTCATAGATTTATGACCTGATTTTAAATATCAATTAGAAAATGGGCTGGGTTCACGATGTGTCAGAAGAATTCTTTGAAATTTCTTTGCATCTGATAAGAGAAATGAAGAACATTTTTGTATGAACAGTGGTATTTCGTATCGTAATTTGTAGCCACTGAGTTAATCGTGCTTCAAAAATTCACATAACCAAATATTTGGTATGTGCTTTGATGAAAATTTCCGGTCTTTGTCAGTCACATTCGACATCGGTATCGGACGTATTGGTTTGAATAAAACAAATGCAGATCAGTTTCACCTATTTGGGACGAAAGTCACTGCTGAACCAGAAAAACTCTTTGTACATGTAAATACACAGATCGTAGGTAAATAGAGCAAGTGTCTAGTTCTGGTTTACTGCCATCGATCATTGGAAGCAGTAGTTTTAATGAGTAGTTTGCTATAAGATATTTGAGACTGAAATAAGTTGAAAGTTTCCACCCAATATCTGAACTGATTCATTACCAGATAATGTATGAATGGTTCTGTATACATCATAGTCTAAAAATAACTTCAGAACATAAATACCTATCATCTTATCATTATGAACATAGGTTGTAAACGAAAACTGATAACTTTTAAACTTTATTCTCCGGTTATTAGGTTGAAATGATTTTAAAAAGCTAAATTTAGATTTTTCTGTCAGCTTTATTGAATCTCCACTTGAGGTACAACAAGTATAATCACCAACGGTGCTTTCTATTTTTAAGAGGGTATATGGCCGCACATTGATTACAAGAACAGCCAGGCATTATTCCGAAGCCATTATTACCAAAGAAAAGCGTCATGACTTAATTTCTTCTGTGGGTGCCATTTTAAATATTATACATAATATATTCGTGTGTTATATAAGAATGTGTTGAATACTTACAAGACAAGTGTGTTATGTCATTAGTATTGCATGGCATTGTATATTTACAATTATAATTTATTATTATTGAATATTCAGTTAGTTAATTGTGTTATTGTATATAATGTATGTTATTGTATATTTGTTTGTCGTTGTGTAAAGTATTGTATATTTATATGTATTGCTTACTGTTAATGTACATTCACTCCTGTTAGTATTTTATTATTGTATATTGATGTATTTTTTGTATATTTTCAGGTATAGAAGAAGATTAGAAAGAGAAAGATATTATACACAGGGCATAGATCTCACTGGCATGGCGACTACAACAGCCGGAAGTAAACTCGCCCAGGAGATCAACGAAGAATTTCTGACATGCAAGATATGCCTGGAGCCTTTTAAATCGCCAAAATGTCTAGATTGTCTGCACACATTCTGCGAGTTGTGTATCGACAATCACGTGATGTCAGAATGTACCTATAAGAAGTATAGTGATTATCGTGAGTTTACCTGTCCTCTCTGCCGGAAGCGCACTCAACTACCGATAGGTGGCGTCAAGAAACTTCCGGATAATTTCCTTGTTTCCAGTCTTTCAGAGGTTGTCCTCCGACAAAAACCGTCCAAATTTCCATTCTGCGATATTTGTAAATTGGTAAATCGCAAGCATCGAGAAGCCTCATCCAAGTGTTTGGACTGTAATAAATTATTGTGTAAGCAGTGCGTCGATCTTCATAAAGAAACAAAAGTCACAAAATCCCACAGTTTGTTCGACGTTGAGATAGAGAAGGATATAGAATGTAAAGAACACGCAGAAGAAGTTGTGAGATTTTATTGTGAACCTTGTGAAATGTGTATATGTGTACTCTGCACATTTAACGAACACAAGGATCACGAAATTACCCAATTCAACGAAGCTGTTTTGAAATATAAAGAGGCCATACAGACTTTGTTATCGAATTGCAAGGATCGCATTGACCTTTACGATTCTCAACTGGCCCATCTGAAAAAATGTGAAACTCTCATCAAGGCAGCTGAGCAGAAGATCAGGGATGTAGCCATCCAATTCATCTCGGATATCCGTAACAGAGAAAAATCATTGATTGACGAGCTTCATGAGATTTATGGAGAACAGGTGATGGATTATGTTGCACGACGTGGAGATATGCAAGTTAACCTAGATAGTTTAAAAAGCACGTGCAATTTAACCGAGCTGGTATTAAAGGGTAAAGATATTGAGTTATTGCTGTTGAAGAAGCAAGTCCAAGAGAAGCTATCCTGTCTGTCTCAAATTGAGCTGGAGGAGCTACCAGACTCCGTCCATAAAGAGGTAACGTTTAGTCCAGGGTGTTTAGAGCTCGGATATATCGACGATCCAGAAGTTCCCACGAGGAAAAGTCCAAGATTCAAGCCTCGTGGAAGTAACCTCCATATTCGCACAATAGAAACACAAACGGATCCAGATAGTCGTTTTGAGAAGCCGAAGCAGTGTAATCGAGCTCTTCAAGCTAACTCTTATGATATTGAGAACGAGACTGCGAGCCAGAATGATACTCCCGTGGATGATAAGAACATTTCGACTGATATTACTATTGAATTAGATGGATTCGATCAGAATAAGGAAGAAGAATCGAACACTACCAATACTAATTCTGCTCCCGATTCGAACTCATCACCTGCACCAAGACGTCAACGCCGACGCCGTGAACGACCTAAACCAGTTGAGGTATCTGTCCGTCCTACAACTTATAGCCCTGCTGTTGCGGAATGGAAACCGCGGCCCTATCGCCCCTTTCATTCTTTCGATAACGATTCCGATACAGCTTACGGTTGATGAACTTGACTATTAGTATTTTCAGTACATTTGGTAGGTTAGCACACTATTAAAGATTAATAAATATCCAATATAGGTATGAAATATACAAATAGAATGTTGAAATGGTAATACATGTAATATATTTTAACTGAAACGTGGTTGGATCTCCAATGTAACTTATGCCAAAGTGATAGATTGGAAAGAGTGCTCAGGTGTAAATATTTATAACTAATTTATAAATCAAACCATAGACCAAACTGTTAATTTATATTATGATAGATATTCAAAGTAGTCATTCCTGAATTTAGAATTAAAGACTTTAGGGCTTTTGTCATTAGAAATTCCTTTTCAGTAACTCCCGCCGATAGCTCTTTATTTTCCTTGGACAATGCGCCTGACCTAGTAACGACTATCAGATCACGAACGTACTTCAGAGCCATGTATTAAACCAAACTACTGTTCTAAAATGGAAACACGTGACGTTCCGACCAAGTGAAACAAAATTGCGTCTCAAATTCTTTCTTACAGTTAAATCGAAAGAATGTTGATTTTGTCAGGCTTAGTAATTTCAATGTCGAATAACTATGTTTGCGTGTGGTTTTTTATAAAATGTATTTCATGTTAAAATAGTTAAAAATAGCACTAAGATTATCGTTGTGATAACTGTGTCCTGGTAGATATCACGTTCCCTTGTGTTTTTTTTTTATTTCTGTATCAGAAACGGAAATGCGCTTCACTTGTTCTTGATTTTCAACTCTGACACCACACCGCTGAATTTGCACGCTTTTGTCGAAAAGTGTTTGGACGATATCTGTAACCGTGATATTTTACCCTGACAAACTAACCTAGACTTGAGTGCAAAATATTATAATCGTAATGTATTTTGTGAAAGAACTGAACTTCTTATAGAGCATCAGCAGAGCATACAGGATCAGTGTTGGCAAAGGATAAAACTGTATCGGCAACAGCGGCTTTATGATCTGTCCATTGCACTAACGTTAGCAGCAGACGGTTCTTAACTGTCTATAATTTGTATATATGGTAACTTCGATAGGGTAAAGTGATTTGATTAATTTTTTCTGTATTTTTAGAGTCATTTCGTGTTTTATGTTGGTGGTAAACAGAACTAGGTGCGCATTATATGTTTCGGTATTGTTGGTGTACTTACTTTTTGTACCTTCCACATTCGCTCTTTAAATAACAGTATCAGTTTTAATGTAAATTTCCAATCTTTTACCTCAAACTTGTACTATTCTTGACTGATTTTAACTTTTAACCTAATTCTTGTTACCCGCAATATGTCTTTATCATGTATCTCTCAGATTTAACTGTTGTTTGAAATATGTATGCAAGCATATAACAGCTCTCGCTCGTGTTGGGCTTGCAATTTATCTCCATCGTGGATTTCAGCAGTTGTTTTTAACTGAGTATGCGTGCTTTTAACAGTCTTTTTCTCAACTAAAGCCTCCGTTGAGTTCGTTCGGCTTGCTACCTTTTAGTCTCATGGTTTTTGAATCGTTGTTCTAACCCGTTATATAATGATAAAAACAGTCTTATCATCAACTCAAGCTTTCGTTGGAATCTTTTTAAGAAAGGTGGCCAGAGAACCGTGGTTTCTTTTTCAAATTAAACATGTTGCTTAAAATGTTACATATGCTTTTTTCTGCAGCAAATTCGTTTTTGATAGCATTTATAGTCGAAAAGAATCAAAGCATGGAAACTGCAAACTATGGATCTGAAAATATGAAATATTATTTTTATAAAAGCATGAATTTAATTTGCATAAAATATATTCTTATGATTTAGGTATAGAAGA
This sequence comes from Lottia gigantea, assembly GCF_000327385.1. Lineage (NCBI taxonomy): Eukaryota > Metazoa > Mollusca > Gastropoda > Lottiidae > Lottia > Lottia gigantea. The sequence goes on from NW_008708401.1 coordinate 1,311,689, forward strand.
AACAAAATTATAAATTTCTAACAGCAAGGGACATTACTCTTGGTTTTTCAAAGAGGAAATTGTGCATTTTAGTTTAGTTTGCAGTTTTTAGATAAAAGCCATATAGAAAAAAACATATGGCTTATAACAATGACGTCATACAATACAATTATTATTATTTTATATAAATATCTTATGTTCTGTTTATATTGTAAGTTAACATCTTTTGCATGGTTCTATGTAGCTCTTATTTTCGCCATTTCGCAACGTACGCTAGCTCACCAGCTGCATTTAGCGCGAATTCTTGTGCACAGCCTCGTTTTGCTTTCATTCTTTCGTCTATTTTCTTCTTTTCAATTTTAATTTTCTTCTGACCTGTGGTTGCTATGGAAACTCTCAGAATTAAACTGTATGCTAATAATACTGTTAAGTGTTGGTTCAATTTTTTGGAATATTGTTACTAACGGCAACTAAATTCAAATATTATTTTCTTTCTCCTTTAGGAATGTCATTGAGATTAGGAGAACCTAGTGAGTACTCCAATATTCCTAGTCCAATAAGTTCCAAAATACATTCTTAACCATGTTCGTTGTCAACCATAGAGTTCCATAAGCGACCACAGTATGACCATCTTGCCTGTTGGCGGCTGGGATATCTGAGAATGACGTCATGCTTTGCACGTACTGATTATTCCTTAAAACTTATCTTCTTAAACACTCTCGTAGATGAACATAATACTCTTTTATAGTAGAATACAAACTATATATAGTGTCTATCTTAGACTAGATCTAAATCTAATATTGTGATATACTCTGCCTTGACACAATTTATACAGATTGCGCCTCGGTTTACAGGAAGATGACAACATTGTGCGAACTGGCCGCATACCAGTCTTCAACAGAGATAAACCGGAAGTCAAGGACATCCCAGTAGCTAAGGTTGCTCCCGAGAAACCACGGGAACTGACAGAGAAAGACAGAATGGTACTTGAGAAACAGAAAGAGTTGGAGCGAGAAAGAAGTAAACAACGTCAGAGAGAGCAGGAGATGGAACAGACTCGCTCTAGAGAGAAAGAGAGAAGAGCATCCGTCACATCAACATCTACCATTGATCGCGAGAAGAGTGCTAGAGCCCACAGAATCGAACAAAAACGTGCTGAGTTGTCCCAACAATCCGCCTCGAGGCCGGCTGCGCCCCAACAACCCACCTCGAAACCGGCTGTGTCCCAACAATCCACCGCAAAACCGGCTGGTGATAAAAAAGATTGTGTCGTGGCCTAACCTAATGTATGAAATGGTATTCACAATTCAATAATCTACTAGTTGTTGTTTTTATATTTTTATACCGCATATTATTTGAGTAGCTTTTAGATTATTTTATAGTTCTATTATTACTACTTATAGAGGAGAATATAACGGCGTATGTTATTATGAAATTATTATAAGCGTTCATAAACATCATTTTGTATTGTATGATGTCATTGGTTCAAACCATCCTCCAGTTTGATAGGAAGGTTTTCATTGGATGAAATATGTTATTTTTAAGGCATAAGTGCAATAGTTTTGAAATATTGTTGTATATTGGTTTTGATTATATTTTTTACGATTTTGTAACAAATTATGTGCAATATTTAAGAAATGTGATAGTAAATGGTAAACATATTTAACTGCTCTTATGATCATGCATTATCAACACCGCTAATGCGCTTTTCGAAGATGTCAAAGCAGAAAAATGGCCACTTCCAGTCACAAGCAATATTAAATGTTTGGTAATGTTTCTATTAGTGTCATAAGAAATGGCTTATTTTCGAAATTTCGGTCTTTTGTTTTTGTTGCTTTTCGGTAATGCCAATTACAGACTTCAATTACAAATATCATTTTCATTCGTTATCCTTAGTTTTAATCTTTATTATCCATATTTATTACTTATATATTGGTTCATTTATTTATTCTGTAGTAAGCTACTAAATTAACTATATTTACTATTTATTATAATTTTTGTCTCAGATATTATTTTCGCTTAGTCGATTCATTTATGCTATCTCTAAACTCATTTTGCTATGCCAGAAACGTCCTTACCCGAGATGAACTATATCATTCTCGATTCCTGGTTGGTTTTAACAACGACTACAGATTTCTTGACCAATATGACTAATTTTATTTTCAACTTTTTAACCAATGTTGGTGTGGTTTGGTTTTGTGATAGCAGTTGAAAGTGCCTTTGTCGATTATCTCACAATCCGTCAACTGATCGTAGTAAAGTATACATGTATGTATTCGGATGTTCGAAATATTCCTTTGCAACTTGTGGTAGTAAGATGGTCGAACCGATATCGCATAGAAAAAATCCATGAGCGGTATATGGAAAGGAAATAACAAAATAACAACGTCACTCTCCAAAATGGATATCGAGTTCGCAAATCCAACGTAATTGCATAGATGTAATCTATGAGCGGTATATAAATAAAAATAACAATCTCACTCTCCGAGAGTGCCACCATGTGTTAGGCTAAGAGTGCAGATGTAGGACTGACTAACTGTACAGAGTGGTACAGATGAATAGAGATAAGAGTTGGTAGTGTGATATAATTCTGTTTAATCAATAAATTATATATAAAGATATTATATTGTATCAGTGATGAGATCATAATCAGTAATATAATCCTTATAATATTCTAATCAACTCTGGTTTTGTTTCTTAGTGAGTTATGGCCCTTGATGGCTCATCTTGATTTCAGGTACTGAACCTTGGATAATAAAATAAATCAACCAACTGGGATCCATAGCAACTGGAAATTTTTCAGATTCACTCATTCCATCGATGTCTAACAGTCGTAAAATATCCAGTAGATTCTATCGATAGTTAGGTCGACCAAATCTCTCTTTTCAGGATCGGGGATTTGTCACACACTCGTTCTTTACAATCTAACCACCCCCTCTCCCTTCCTCCCAACACATTTAGATGTCGGTGCTACACTGTCGTGCATATCATGTAGACCTTGTTATCTACCTCCCCTTCATCCAAGATTTGGAGTGGAACAAGTTTTGTACATAAATCTCAAAAAATTATTCTAAAAATAAATTTATTCATAAATATATATAGCAACATTGTAAAAAATATAATATATTTTCAACATCTTAAATTCATAAATTATATATAACATATTTAAACAAACAACAAGAGATTCAACAACAGGACAAACATTCCCTTGGCAGACAACAAAATATTAATTGACTCACAAGCACATTAAAGCATCCTAATTTAAATAAACCTACAAATGTTCCGTTTCGTATTTTTGGTTTTTTATTACTTAGCTACTAAGTAGAACCGTACAAAAAATGTCCCCAAATACTTTATCGCAGAAATAAAGAGAAAAGATAACTTGAATCTGTATTTTCATCAGATTGCTAGGTTTACAACATGATATAATATTAACACAGCTACAGACAACAATATATCCTATACAACATCGTTTGATGGAGTTATCTCCCTTACCACAATCTTTAGGTATCCAGCTCACCATTTTAAGCATGTAAGTATTAACAATGAAATGAAAGGCAAAACTGATTGACTAACCGAAGCAGTTTAAGTGTACAATGGTAAACTATAAACAAAATAACTTGTGATGCACAGATTTACCACATTGAAAGTATATTAAAATGCTCTAATTATAAAATAATGCCCCTAATAATGGATTATAGGTATTTACCCAATATGTAACGATGATAATCTAACCTATAAAATTCTAATCTAAAGCGTAATGAGCCATTATTCCTCCATTATGATAATGATTTTCCAAAATAAAGTATATCCTATCACCAAAGCAGAGAGATGAATCCTCGTGCAACAGGAACGTCTGGGGGGTCGCGTTAGATACATTCACAGTCTTCCTTGATAAATTATAAAATTCAACGTTCAGTAAGTCTGAAATTCAAATCCAACAAACGGTATGGAATTCTATCTTTCCTCACCCATTTATCGTCTTAAAACAGAATCATTGTCAATTGCGTATATTTCCATCAACCAATCAAATCACCAGTTTGACAAAAACATGGCGGCGATTCACAAATACAAAATGGATTCTGGACGTTATGATTTTTCTCTTTTAAAGCTTCTATGACTGCTTGCTGTAGTCTGTCTATTAAAGTGTTGTGACCTGAAAATACAAAGATGGAAATTGTCATAATTTCTGTTGACAGGAGATCACCAATGGATTCAACTAGCCCACTAACATAGAAATAGACAGGAAAAGGGCAAGATTTACGACCCATATTTTCTTCGCCTTATATGGACCTACAGGACTTAAGGGATGCAATCACTTATACGCAAATAATTCGAAGTAACTAATACAAATTATTGTTCGGGGTTTTTTCATAGAATAAGTTGTGAAAACAGAGCCGTTTATACGAATAATTAGAAGATTACATCACTTTAAGATGACACTTTAATCAACTAAAGATAACATTGATATTCTTTACTTGGTACTCGATGACATTGACCTTGCGCACGTTATAGATAAAAAAAAACATGAGATAACGTGAAACTTTACACGTCTTTCACTGCATAATCATAGAAAAAACCAGTTTTACAAGGGAAACCCCATTGATATACTTGGAAATGATTGGCTGATACCATTTTGTCCTCACATTTACGTTTTAGCGCAAATAAACCCAGTGCACAGACGCAAGTGTATTCTGTCTAAAAGTTTGCAGTACAGATATTTTTTGTGCTTTTATTTTAGTTTTAGACGATCACTACTGATTTAGAAAGGCGACAATATTATACCGTTTGCAAAATCGTTTTATGCAATGTATATACGTGAACCGCACACGCGTACATGGGCATTAGAGAAGCGGAGTTTCTATGTATGGTTCTGCAGAAGGCTACCTGAAATTAAGATATATTTTCGAAGCCATATATAGTAATACATAATTGTCCCCAAACTCAAAAATTTTCGAATGCGCATAATCTATGATTATATTTTTTCAAAAGAAAACTAATTAACATACCTAAAGGTAAAGCTGAACAGTAAACTGCCATAACTACAGTTACAAATATAACAATTGCTATCTTATTCATGATTTTAATATACTTCTCAATAAACAATATATTGGAATATCTGAAAAATAAAATGGCTGGCATAAAGAATTGTTACACAGACAAAAACTCTTCAAAATTCATCAACTTTAAAGTAAAGAGTAAGAAAAAAAATTTATACGAACAAATGTTAAAACAATTGAAATTTTAATGGATTTTATCGTGTGTTTGCTCAGTTTGTTTTAAAGCACTACATTATTTTAATATAAGCTTACCTTTTTTTTATTTCACCTTCAATACTCCAAGTATCAAAATATCAATATATCAGTGGTTTAGAATATGTTTTTATCTTATAAGTTTGTTACTCTGTAAAGTTTTTAAAATTGTAAGCATTTTGCACCGGGACCCTATTTTATAGTATACGATATGACGTCAAATCTAAAGATAGCATTTTTTGATAACCAGTGGCCACATGGCCAGAATGTATTGCGTAAGACACCGTCAATATTCTCAACTATTCGAACATTTTAAAGGATTGTTCTCTGCTAACTTGACAGTAGGTTGTCAATGTAAATAAGAATCAAGTCTGGTATAAAGGCGACGTGTTTGGTCAAGATTAGGGGAGTGTCCATTGTTGACCGTATTAGATACTGGTCACTAAATGTGAGATATGTAACATCTTAACCGATTCACTAGCTTCACCTCACAATTAAATACAGGCCTTTACATATTCACGACTTTCATACAGGTACACCGGAAGTGCCTAATCGGTTTCTCGAGCAACTTATGTGTTAAAGCGGTTCATCTGTCTGAACAATCAAAGATCATGGAAAGCGTTAAAGCGGCCTCACGTTAGATCTGTCTTACCCTTAACACTTGAGATATTAAATACTAAACCAGCCACGAGAGCCACAAAGGTAGATATAGGTAACCTACATCGAAATTAACAGTAGATAGCACTTCTGCTAAGGAGGACTAGAGTGTTTATAAGGCTTTAAAGAAGCTGTGTCGACAGAAACATAATGGAAGAAATAATAAATAGGAAGTTAATTTGTACCAGCCATGACCTCAATAACTTCCGATGAATTTTACTTGATAGTTTGCATAAATCTGAAAGATGTTCGGGTTGTACATATTGAGAAATTTGCAATTGATGAGAAGGAGTGAAGGGAACCTATCATTTGTACCATTCTGATTTCCCAACCGAAGTCTGTGGTTCCTCTCATTGCATGAACTGTTAACCGTCTTGCACATTTCTATGACTATCTGCACGAAACTTCGATCTGGTGTCAATGAGTACAAGTTGCAACATTATAATTAACCTGCCACACAACGGACAGAATCAGCGCGAACCCCATTGTGACTTTAAAGTAATATATATTGCCCAATTTTCGAGCCTGTCACTATGCCTGCAACTAAACCCTGTTCAATTTGACAACCGATTCGCTAGAGGATGAATAAGCTAAAATGTACGCCCAGGTTTAATATATTAACATGAATGATGTAATAAAGTCGAAAAAGGTTTAAGAGTGGAAACTGAACATCTGTGATCAGGATTTCTGTTATTTTCGTCACAATTACATCACGAACAATAAGAGACGTGCTGTGTGCAGTGTGGTTTTATTTCTGTCCTTTATCGTTATAGTCACATGACAGTTTCTTCCCACGGTCAATTCTTATTTCATTCATAAATTCTCACTGAATGGATATAGAATTGTTTACTCTGGAGATAAGATACGGTCGTATCACATTCATTTTACTTTCGATAGCAGGTGCGGTTGTATTACAAAGCAACAAACTGGAAACAGCGCAGTTGAACCGTTACCCAGGTCCTCAATTCTAGCCCACACGAAACTGGGCATTATTTCCGAAGTCGTATTCTGTGGAAAATTGTGAAAACAATTAGATAGGGTAGATGTAAATATACACGACTTAAAATTTTCAATTTTCTAACCAGTTGACCAGATGTCTGTAGTTCTTGCAATTCCTCTAAAACTAAACCATTCCATTCCTTCATTGATCGTATCGTAACAGAGTAGCTTTGAAGGAAAAGAGAAAAAATTTCCAGATATTGCAATTCAATACGTCAATACCTACAAAATCATTTTGGAAAGATTACTTCGTTTTCCATGTTGTTGGTAGTGCTAATTTGCAGGTTTGTAAACCTTTCCCACCACTATCAACCTCTTGACTTGGCTACCAGGTTTACTGGTTGTGAAATTTTGTAATGATAAGAGTCTTAAGGAAACAATCTCTTATATTTCTTAATGAAAATAGTCGTATTAGGAGTAATAGTAAATTGTCCCTCGAAAACTGTCTGGTGGTTAATGCTGGCTTTTGATCTAGATGAAATTAATCAGATTTGATTGGTTCAGTTTGTATTCATGTCTTTCTGATGCATGTCTTATTCAGATCACAGTAAAGTATCTAACAATAGGACTATACATGTTATAGGTCTAATCCTCAATTGAATCGGGTGTATATTTGACATTTTGATTTTACTAAAAAAAAAAAAACTACCAACATTACATTTCCGAGGTTGTACGGTGCTTTTCCGTAGAACACTGTGAACGTTAATTTCAAGCGAGGTCATGACGTCACGAATTAATTGGCTGTAGCCGACACAGGACATTTGGTTCCTGGTAAATGATATATGATTGGTTTCTTTGAATTTTACGAAACAATGACTGACGGACGGAACTACTTTCGGGTCCTTTGGCGTTTGATCTATTAGAATTACCATGATGGGGAAAAAGCGCTACATGTACATGTATTACGTTATTGCAACAAGTTTCCGGAAATCATTGCATAGTACTTGATAAAGCCACGTTCAAACAAGGGAGTTTTTCATGATTGACAACGTAAATATAGAAGTGATATGCAACAGCTCGGGTGGCAATCCCGTAATTTAGCCTACCTCAAAATCGTATATTACAGACGCATGTTGAAGGGTGTGTATCACGGATTGAACAAATGTTTGTTTTTCGAAATTTTGTGAGGGGAATTGACGTTTGTATGACGTTGAATGAAGACCCAGAATTCTAAGATCTCTGACAGAATGCACGCATGGACTGGGTGTTTATTTTAAATTCTTATAGGTGTAATTGTATTTTTAATAGGCTAATATCGTATAGGGAAGACATGTTACTGGACCAAGACATTTATTCTACGTTGTTATTTAACGTAATTTTCCAAAGCTTTCCTGTAAATGAAATTAACGATTTCAATCCATTTATCCTGGTGCCGAAATTAAAAACGTGAAACAGAAACACTAGGATAGGCCAACTATAAATATTTTGTAACCTCCAAAAATTATGGTAGTTTCTTCAGATTATCCTTTGTGTCTCCTGAAGCGAGGTTCCCGGAAGTCAAGATGGCAATTGTTCTTGATGTTTATATATGTAGAATTTCATGCCAGATCTGGACGATCCCTCTCACACCGCTCCCAGTTCCTTGAGCTAATAAACACCCTCGAGTCATTTATCCAATATACAACAGTGTAAATAGACCTAATGGAAAATCCTCGCAACTCAGTTCAGTAGCTCTGGCTCATCGAACCAATATGTTTTCTATGGTCATCCACCTACACAATTTTCTCATCAGATTGATTTAATTATATTTTTCCACGAATTCGGTAGACGCATTTTAAAAAACCCAAAATAATTGAGATTTCCTTCAATTTAAAAAACGTATGGCCCCTGACCCATCATGACTTTCGAACCGAGGGTAGTCCGACCAATGGCCAAAAATGTAAAAATGTGATACTCTTTCAAGTTGCACAAAATAATATGATATTAACCTTAAATTTCAAGCCCATGCACGGCCCTCTCACCAGATGTTTCCTAGAAACGCCACGTTTATAGACAACCTTCCTTTTCAACCAAGACAAACAGACCCATAACAATATCTTTAATTAAATACTGAGCTCGTTATATAAAACCTTATCGTGAGATCAAATCTTAATCTGAAATCATTCAGACAACTGGAATGCAGCAAAACAGGTTACTTTAAGACTGATTAAGAATAGTAAATGATTCAAGGACCTTCAGTAAGGTCAAACAGGTACGGGAGAGGCTGCAAAACTTTTGACACTGCACGCATATGTATATAATTGCATTATACATAAATGCGACAGACAACACTCCTTTTTCTTGAGCCTTTGTAGTGGCAGCTGCTAAAGTCCGTCTTTCAATCCGTTGCGTCACTGTTTTATGACCAAAGATTGTAATTCAGGTTGTTGCGAGGTGCCATAATAAATTCGGATCGGAAGATTTCACACAATGGTCATTCTGCCCGATAGGCTCACCGAGTGGATCACTTGTAACAAGAAGTGTTTAAGATGGGTTCATTTATTTTCATTTATAAAAGTGAAAATGCTAATACTTATATGAATAGAAAGTAGAGGTATTCTTATGACTTTGAAAAATACCAGCTTATCTCAGGTCGATAATTTATTCATAATTAGCTAAATTAGAAGAGAATTACCAGCAGAATTCCAATGAGTGACCGATGAATAAAGGTCAAACAGTCTTTTTATGTTTATCCAGGCTGTACATACATGAGCATTTATGATTGGTTAAAACTCTTAATTATATGCAATCAGAACATAAAGATATATGATTAAGAATACCTGATGATTCATTAAAAGCACCAATTTGTCAAATAGTTTGCTTAATTGGACATTGAAAATATAAGGAAACCCATCTTGAAATCAAAATGTTCTGCAAAGCAGTGTTCAATAACCGCAGAAAGTGGTCTCCTAATTATGCCATATAAAAATTGTACCTTCTATTCAGAAATGTTTCAGTAATTTATTTAAGACTCTATGCCGATATTATCCAAATAATAAGTAATTAATTTGTTTTAATACGCTTTCCACCTGTATCGTTTAGTAGCCTACATAACGAGAAGATAATTATGTCCTCATGGGGTCAAAGTTGAATTTACATGTTTCAAAGGGTCAAGGGTTGGTAACAATGATATATGGATTAAGAACACAAAAATAGAACAATAAATATTTGAGATTGAAGAGTCTAGTGGTACGTGACGAGATACTGGCCCGGTTATTCACCCAGAATATGATCTGATGATGTGTAACTTGTAATAAAATCTAACGTTTAAGATTTACAATATACATTGCTGTACCATAAACGCTTCAGTTTCAATGTAGGCTATTATTATGCACAAGATCTACTCGCCATTTACTGTGAGTTGGTTAAAACACAAATAGACCATCAATTTAAAAACAATGTTGATAGAGATTAGGAACTGACTCATCTTATATGCGAATAGGGTTCTGGTTAAAAAATGAATTTATTTTCAAAGAGCTACTTAAGGGTTATTTCCCTTACATTACAAATGAAATGAATGGAGTTTTAAGTCCTACTTTTCTCTGCACCATGTGACCAAATGAAGACGGACAACGCCATGAAGGGTGCTATGAGGGAAATTTTACCAGGGCAGTAGCATAATCCTGCTCTTTTTTAGATTTTCAACTGTCGAGGGATCTTTAACGTGCACAGCCTGTAGCACACAGGGCCTCGGTTTATTGTCCCATACGAACCTTGGACCTTCAGGTTTAGCATGCAAGCGCCTAACTCACTGAGCCACCCCCCCTTTAATTAAATACCAAAAAAAAGAAAGAAAAAAAAAACACGTAAAGGCTTTAGTTTTCCAAGAATCTATATAGTGGATGACATGGGTGTGAGCTACATTGTCTGGCAAATATCCTTTAAAGTAGTTTTGCAAAAAAGTAAAGATAGCTTGCCAGGCAAGGTAACATACGCCCACTACCAGCTGTCAGAAATGACAACAAAGTCTGTAGTGGTTTAATATGTGAAACCAATCATCCGATTTTTTAATAATTCCAAGCTTTACTGATATCTCATACCAAGTTTCATCAAGATCGTATAAAAAGTATAGTCTCTATAAGGCCTACAAGCCTAATTAGATGCATAGATTTAATTCAAGGGCAATAACTCCAAAACCTTGATCTTGTCCATATATACATGCATTCCAAGTTTCATTGAGATCAGATAAAACTGCACCCTGTTTCATGAGTACAAGTCAAATTTGTAGGGTTTTTACTAAATCAAGGCCAATAACCCTGAAATCGTTCATCCAATTATTACTAACTTCAAACTTGACCGAAATCTCATCAATATATACATATCATATACTAAGTTTCATCAAGGTGGGATCAAAATTGTAGCCTTTATCGTGCATACAAGCCAAATTTAACGCGTTTTAACTAAGTCAAGGGCAATAACTCTGAAACCCTTCGTCCGATTATTACCAATTTTGAAATTGACCGAGATCTCATCAATATATACATGCATACTAAGTCTCATCAAGATCAGATAAAAACTGTAGCCTCTATCGTGCATACCACAAATGTGGACGAACGGACAGGGGCGACGACAATATACGTCCTCATTTTCATGTGGGCGTTTAAAAATGAAATGCAATCAAAGTTTAGGCCTACATGTCAAGGGCATTAACTGCACTGCGAGTCTTCATACACATATTTTGTCGTCCAGTATAGAATTTCGAGCTCATCATTCCTCTGTCTAGCGTTAATTGTTACAGACTGGTAGAGACAAAGATAATGTTTATCGTTAGACTTATAAGCTTATTAAGGTGTTGAGATGTACTAGTCTTATGATAATAAACTGATATATCATAAGATATTCACACGGAGGTAAGATAAACTCTCTATCAGTAGATTTACATGTAATCACCTATCAGGTGTGGGGGTGTTCATATCATGTGCTTTTTTGATTTACATTCATATAAGAAATTCCTCGTGATGGTGAATTTTAAATATTACATGTGCTAAGTACAACACTCTCGTATGATAGTACTATCCATCCATGATCTAACAAATTGTTATGCAACAGAGATTCGAGGCCATTAATGCATTTAACCAATCAAATGCGCTTTCAACTTGTAAAAACTGTTTTTGATTCGTATTCCTACAGAACTTTGCCTAATACGTTGGTATATATCGACCTCTACGATACCGTGTCTCGTCTTGCGAAAGATACTGGGAGAAGTGCAAGATAAAGGTACCATTTCGCCGATTTCAAACATCTGAAAGGATGTGCACATATTGGTAATCATGCCATAAATGATCGAAACTTGTTTTTTATGCATCCTCTTTTTGTCAAGGTACGAATGGCACATTTCAGCTCATAACAATAAAAAAAAGATGCGATAACCAGGTTAAAAACAGGGGCTACCTTTATTATTTCATCCCAGACATTTAGTTAGCGCCGATAGACGCACAACTGGCTATAAGGTATCCTTCTTACCGTAATATAACCCATGCTCTCAAAGTATTTTCCGCAAACAACGAACTTCCAACCAATGTTATGCATATCCCATAGAGCCTTAGTCAGATAATTATAGTCGACAATGCTTAAATATTCATAGTGCATCACGACCAGACTCCCTTAGCTCTTTTCGATTAACCAATGGAAAATCAAAATTATAGTTGTCTTTGCATAGAATTAAGCGTCTTGTAAAAGTTTTGGTTGACTTACAAGACATTTTGAAGTTTTTATTCTTAATACAACAATTTTTATTAACCTTTTGAATTCTTGTAATAGTACAAGACATGTTTGTATCTGTCTTCATTTACAAGCTGATTACACTCTCTTCAATTTACTATACCATCAACTCAATAAGATGAACCGTTGACAATTCAATCTATTGGTGGCCATTTTGATTTGAGATCATAATGGGCTGCTTCTGGTAACCAACTGCAGTATTCTTCATATAAATCTAACAAAATTAGAACACAGGGTGTTAAACAGCAAACGTTGCTAAATAAATGTGTTAAATTAAAACTGGAATAGAATGATGTAACAAAATTTTCCATCCACGTTTATTATGTTTTGTTTGTGTGTGTGTGGTAATATGGTGTTCTCTCTTAATGATATAAGAACCGCCTATTTTTGCTTAGTCATCTTCTATGATTACTTTCATGTACTTCCAGATATTTCATCAGCCAAATGACTCAGCAGTTTCTGTTTTTTTGTTGGCCTTGTTTCAACCATTCAAAGTGTGATCATGACCTTCTGAATGAGGTTTTAGGTAATAGAAGATGGTGATACAGGAATAAATGTCAGAAACACTGGCTATCATGAAATATATGCTGTCTAAAACAAAACATTTCTGAATAGCAGACAATAATCCATACTCTTACAGTGACACAATCGTTTTTTCGTGCAATGGAAGAAATTCCAAGTGACCAAGTATATCTTATTTATAGGCCAGATTGCTGTACAGGAAGATTAATTCTAAAACTATACTTACATGTTGGTTGAGTTGTCCAGATCTCTAATAATCTATTTCTATTAGTTGTATTTTTACCTATTAAAGCTTGTAATAATATCTCTGTTCGAGGCTGTAGTCTGAAAAGTTATTAATAATTGTTTGAAATATATTGCATAATGTTTGGTAGCATTAAAACTTAATAGAAGTCAGTTGAGCTGTTAAATGAACCATAAAGAAAAAAGAAAAACACATTTTTTATAAGGATAACATAGGTTCAAGCAAGAGGATGTTCTCTACCAGCTGATCCTTGGCCAAACCTCTTGGCATTAATCTTTCTAGGATTATCAGTATCAATTTACAGATGGGTAGACTGGAATAATGAGGAAAGATGGGGTTTCAATGTTTTTCTCTGAAAGTCCATTCCTGATACCCACGATTCAGACCTGCCTGAAACTTCATCCTGTTTTCACTATAATTTATAAACTTACTTGGCCCATGATTTGATCATGGTAGCTGGTGTTGATAATAAAATATTAACAAATTCTTTTAATTTTTTACAAACTTGACCTTCTAATAAAAACCTGGCAAACCATCTGAATTTATCAATATTATGAGGATATTCCATTGGGACTGCTTTAATTTCCCAATTACATCTACCTGTTATAGAAAATGAAAAAGGATTCAGCTATGACAGCTTAAGACATTTCAATGCAAGAAAAGGATTTAAGCACAAAATTGCTTCTTTGTCCATTTCCATATAACCATAACAAAACAATCTTTACAATCTAATGAAATTAATTTTTACACAAAACTTTTTTGCTTATGACTGGGCTAACATTAGCCTTCTCCTTTTGAATTTCAAACTTTTGAATGAGGCATGAGAAATCTAAATTACAAAAATCTTATGATACTATCGTAACCTATGCTCAGAATCCAACCCAAGGACTCCACTGTTTAAAATGAAGAATGCATTGTGAATATATTCAAATAATTGAAGTCTATAACCTACCATAAGAACTAGATCTATAACACATGACTTCACCACTTAGATTATCATAATAAGGTTGTGGATCTTCTAATGGTTGTGAGAGGTTACAATGATATTCACCAAATAATGGCAACCATTCAGCTTCGATACCTACTATACCTACAAAATACGATATGTTATATTACACACAATAGACACAAGCGATTGTATAGCAAATCTACGGCCTCTATTGCAGTTCCAAAGCCAATGGGAGACGGATTGACCAACAGAGGAAATAGCAATATACATCCATGTGAGTGTATAAAAATCTATTAGCAATTGATGATAGAATTTGAAATTTTACTATGGGGACAAATGGCCTTTTCTTTTAGCAGAATCAGATACATTAGTCTCTGTTAGAGACCAACCATATGGTTACTCTGATCACCATCCAAAATTAACAGAATTACAGAGATAATTCATGTACATATGGTTCATCATCTTATAAAAATAATCAGAATTAGGGTATTTGGGATATGACCAAAAATTCTTCTTCAATGCTGCCAAATTATTTTCACAAAACAATTTCACAATATCTTTCGGATCTTTCACTAAATACCAAGAACCTGTCTGTTTTACAATCTGATAAAGCAACATCAACAGTGAAAGGTAATCAAATAATATTTTTAATGTCTGACATTTACCAGGTTTTCAGGTGTGGGCAGACTGACTGTTGCATCAGATAACCTTTAACTAGAGTTACCTACCTTTCATATACAGTTTAGATGTTTCTGTTATATTTTGATAAACAATAAAATCACATTTCTCTTTAAATAGAACAGATGATGGATGAATAAATACTGGTTCTTCTAATTCCATACACTGTAATAAGAAATTGCTGAATTACCATTACATATCACTATTCACTTAGGTTTTGGGAGACTGCTTTCTGTACAAATTGTGGTGTTGCTTATATTCATTAACCCATAATATGTCAAAAATTAACCTATCTTATATTATTTCTTATTTGCTCCTTTAATATTTAACTACTGAATTTCTTTTCATTTTACATCTTTAAATCTAAGTGCTATGCCAAATGCATGACTGTTTTTATATCCATATTTTCCATTTCAAAACAAATGTAATTGGAAATTACTGGCAATTCACATATTATATTTTACATATATATACCTGATAAGAATGTTTCAATCTTCTGACTTCATCACTAGCACCAGGTGGAGGATCTGCATTTCTCCTGTAATATAATTCAGAACATTTTAATATTACTAGTAGTTACAGGAGAGTCTTTCAGGGGTCATTATAAGCGAAATACTTCCTACTGCTCACTAATAAATCTTCACTAACAAGATTTAGCATTTCATCTAGGATTCGCAAATCAAATTCCATTCAACCATATTAGGACATTGAAATATGAAATTAAGAATATTATATATACAAAATCTATAAAATAAAATGCAAGATGTTTTTACCTTGCTACATGATCAGCTAAACCAGCCAATACAATCTGCCGTAACATTTTACACTGTATATCACTAGGGGGAGATAACTTAGGATCTATACATAAATTAGCATCTGGTATAACCATATTTACTGAAATAGACAAGAATGGAATTGTAATAGTTAAGTAATACCTCCAGATTGAACAATTAGCACTGCTGTGCAGTGTGCAATGAAGGAAAGTCATGCACTTCAAATGAAACGATTTTCCAACATACATTATATTACACCATGTATTTGTAAAATTCCATGATTTTCATGTCTGTCTGAATTTGGTGAAAATACCATCAGGGCCTACCTGTATTTGTCAGTTGAGCTCGTAGTTTTCTAATTTCTTTCATAGCTTTAAATCTTATACCAAATTTATGACAGAAATCAGTTGTAAAGCCCTGATATTCACAGGCTCCTACTGCTTTCAGTAATACCATTAAATCTCCTAGTAATAGTGATTCACCCTACAATAAAAACATAGTCATATTGTTGTCTGTTTTATTTCATAAATTAACTAAAGTTATTTCCCTTGGGTAAATAATGTCAACATACAGGACATATATAGAGCTTTGAAACAGAGCCAGGTTTAAATTTCATTTATTAGCAGTTTTGTAACCTAATTAAAATATCTTACCCCTCCTGCCCACAGTTTTCTTATCTGTGAATTTCTGATTTGTTTATGCTTTGATTCATCCAGCTGAAAAAAAAACTCAAAAAATGACCATCAAATGTATGCCTGCATATATCAAACTCCAAAAGTAAAGATCAGATTTCTTGATGATACAATCGTTTCCTTTTGTTATTAGGTTTTGTTATTTGTTATCATTTTGGATGCAAATCATGTAAACAAGGTACCATTCTAAAATATGCAATTTTCAGAATAGTTTTGCAACAGTCATTTAATGATTTTAATGTCATGAAGAAAAAATATCTTTAGATATGAACTTTGTAAAAACTTTCTCAAATCAAGCATTTAAAAAATAGAGGGCTACCTGATCAGACTGTTGATAAGACTGTATAAATAATTCATCTACAGATAAAGCTGATACTATAGCTATAACATAAGGTAATAAATCATGTTGATGCCCAAGAGCTAGTATTCTAGCATAACGTGGTGAAACAGGAAACCTTGCCATACCTCGACCTAATGGTGTTATCTTTGTACAATCTGAAATAGGAAGACCAGTTAATGACCTGCTTTAAAATGCAATGATCTAATTCATGTGTGTTTATTTCCATCGAAAAAAATAAAAGCTTGGTAAAGCTGTCATTGCACAACGCATGGTTGTACATTCAACTTCAAATTCAATTTCTGGAAAGCCAGGCAAATGTGAAAGTTCAAAGTAAATGCTCTGAATCAAATGGAACAAGATTCATTCATATTCAGTATATTTTGTAAATCAAGATGGTGGACCTACCTTTATCTTTACTACCCTTTTTACGTTTATGAGTTTTTTGTGGAGGGTATGATAAGGCTCCAAGTGAGATTAATAACTGTTCAGCTGCCTACAAAGAAATTATACATACATTCTTATTTGTTTATCAGACATAACACAATAGTCTATTTTACTTTCTTAGAAAATGAGAACACAATATCTTCAACCAAAAAAAAATATTAAGCAAATAGAATTTTGAAAAATATTTATTGCGTGAAAAGAAATGAATTTTAAGAATACCTTTAATTGGTCTAAATCAGGTGGTGTTGGGTAGGGAAAATTCTGTACTTTATCTATGTTCATTTCCTATAAATAATTAATAAAACAATAACAACTTAATTGATCATTATGAAGTCTACAGGTTCTGCTTTTTTAATATGTATACTACATTGTATAGTCAAATTGAGTTTTATATCCTTTGGTTGTCAAACTCTCAGTGAAGAAAGATGAATGGTGAAAAGCACATGGAGTCTGGGTTTATTGTGCGATCTGCTTTCCATAACTGAATTTGAATTTTTCTTTCTTGTGCTTATCATATTGTTTACCTTCATTTGTAAGAGAAGGTCATCTACAGGTCTTCTACTAATTTCTGGTGGTGAAAATTTCTCAAAATCATCATTAAATACAGCTGATGAAAATAATCTGAAATAAACACAAGATGAGTTTATACCAACATTCTTTCATTTTAAGAAAGTTAAACCATACAAGGATCTCATCAAATACATAAGCAATCACCTTTTCATCAGAATCTGACCAAAACTAGCTAATATTCCACAGGCAAAACATCTCATCTTCATACATCAAAATTTCATAAAAATCTCATCCATATATTAACAAAATTTCATCAAAATCCCATTAGCCTGTGGAGTGGACATATAAAAACCAGTGATACTGACCTATAACAATGACCAGGTGAAATACGACCAGCTCTACCAGCACGTTGATTAGCAGCAGCTTGTGATGTCCACGTTATTTTAAATGTCGATACACCAGTAACTTTATCATAGAACTTAGTCTTCACCTATAATATATGACAAATCTTTCAGATACATACTGACGGCCATTTCTAATAACATCAATACCAAAATAATAGCATTGTGAACTCTGTACATGGAACACATAACTTATAGATTATTAAACTAAGTCTTTCATTTAACAAAGACAACTGTTAAGGATATTAAAAGTACTAAAATAACAGCAATGTGGACTCTTCTAATAGAATGAAGAGTTGACAAACCCAGTTGCAGAATGACATTAACAACTTACATACTAACATGTACATGCATCAATGTTCTAATCAACAACGGTTGTTCTTCATAATTGATTTAATTTGATAAAAATATTTACTCAACTTTCAATAAATTGTGATTGATACCCACCTTCCCTGTATCAACAACATATTTAATATTTGGTATAGTTAATGACGTTTCAGCTACATTGGTTGATATTACACATAATCTACACCCTGCTGGTACAGGCTCAAATACTCTCACTTGTTTATGACTGGGTAACAGAGAGTACAGTGGTAGAACATAGAGTGGACTTTCACTTCCAGTCTCTTCTTCTAGCTATAAAGACATTAAAGGTTACCACATAATAATAATATTCTAGATTCCCTACAAGTCAGTCACAAACCAAGAATCTGTACAAGATTACTGATGCTACAAATTTATATATATAAATGTATTCTCTATCTTAAAATCCACATTACAATAGGCTAAAAAAAATTAAAAAATC
Source organism: Lottia gigantea (assembly GCF_000327385.1). Classification (NCBI taxonomy): domain Eukaryota; kingdom Metazoa; phylum Mollusca; class Gastropoda; family Lottiidae; genus Lottia; species Lottia gigantea. The sequence goes on from NW_008708401.1 coordinate 1,330,634, forward strand.
AATAGTATATTTTAAAAACTATTTCTAGGAATCAGAAAGCTACACTCTTAATGGTCAGACACTCTAGGCCAACCCAGTACCTCATATATGATATACAGATATATCACAAGCTTATATCACGTGGATTAGCGTGTGGGACCAGAGTTTTTGAGCTGGTCAGAAATGTAAGGAAAACATGAAGCATACAGACCTCTTCTTTGTTCTTTTCACCTTCAGATTCTGAATCAGACATTAGGTCAAGGTCAGAATCATCACCAAGGACATCAAGTTCACCCTCTTCATCAATTGGTTTAATAGAATAACTGTAACAAACATATAGTTGAAGTTAGACACATTTTTATTAGTTTGAACTCACTGACAGGAGAAAACAAGGATATTTGAACAATATAATTCCTAAATAGGGCAAGATAATCCAGCCCTAATACTTTAATGCTGGCTCACTGGATTGTAGGCATTGAATATCATTAAATTTATTAATAGTCCTTACTTGTTCAAATCTACTTTAGGAAGTTCAATTTTAGGTTTAGAAATTATTTTCTTTTCTTTCTTTTTTTCTTTTTTCCTTTTTCTTTCTTTCTTTCTCTCTTCCTTCTTATCAGGAATAACTGAAATAAAATATTGTATTTAAATTGCAAGGAACAGGCCATAATGTCAATCTTCTATGGAATACAACACTTTTTCTCTAACCTGAAGATCCAGGGTTTAATCCTAGCATAGTTCAAGATAATAAATTTTGATTTTTTAACCAGGTGATATAGTTTGGAGGGGCTGTCATGGAAATCATAAAAGGAAGGCTAATGCAGCTGTTCAGGCAAAAATGTCCTCACACAATGCATGGTGGCTCATCTTCATTATCATTGAAATTAGGTTCAAGATATTTCAAAACTTGTAGTTGCCCACCCACTATAATTTTTAAAATTAAAGAATAAATTACCTTTATTGGGATTAAATGGGAACATCTGACGTAATTTATGAGATAAAGTATTAACTTCTTGTTGTCCTGTTACAAATATTAATATACCACCATCTGGTAACATACGATGTATCTTACAAACCTATATAACATTATAATATAATATTTGATAAAATTACTCCTGAATAATTATAGAACTGCTAACTGAATAAGCCCACATTTGGTAACTATTCTGAACCAATACTCTTCTAAGAGACCACTAAAGGCACTGATTTGGATTACTTCCTTGAGTGGTCTTTTAATAGAGTTTCTACTGTACATGAAATATCTTTGAAACATACTAGGATATCTTAACATACCAAGTTCAAGGATAGCTAGATTGATGTCACAAATATTTGATCACATTTCAAAAAAATCGTCAGAAATGGATTATTCTGTATAGTCAGAAATGGATTATGTAGCAGGCCAAATATTTGAATGGAATTATAAACAGTTGGAATTGAAAATAACAAAATTACCTTTTTAAATGCTTCAGCTAAGTAATCATCAGTAGGTGTTCGTTTATTAAAATGTATAGTAACAGGAAACTGTCTAGAGTTAACTTTTAATACTGGTGGTGAAACTTTAAATAACTGTTTATTTTCTGTGAAATCTTCTACTCTTAATGTAGCTGACATAATTATCATCTTTAATGGTTTACCTTTCTGAAAGGAAAGAAAAATTGTATTGACAATTAATAATGATAGACTTTTCACTCTAGTTCATTCTGTCCCTTAACTTTGCTCACAAACATTCTAAATTGAAAAATTGACCATGTGTCTGCAGAGTAAGATGAGCTCTGAGATAATACAAGGTTACTTACTTTGTTTCTAAGTGGTACAATTCGAGATAATAACCCAATAAGTATATCAGTATAAACACTTCTCTCATGAGCTTCATCAATAATAATCACACTGTATTTATTCAACATAAAATCCTGAAAAAATTAACATAAAATTAAACAGAACTGTGATCACTATGTATGCTTTAGCACCAGACTCATCAACAGATATAAATAAACTGTCAAAAATAGAATTTAATCATAGGTCTACAGTCTAATGTGTTATGTATGAACAGTCATACATATTCAGGTGGATCCTTTAATCAACGACCAGGATTGCTTTAAAATATAACCAAACAGTCTGGCCCTTTATGAAGCAATTTTAAGTATTCGAATATTATACAAATTAAATACAGTTAGAACTCATTTTTGTAGTGATGTTTGTCACAAGTTTTGTTTATGCAAATGAAATTTAAGAGACATACATATTCTATAATAGATAACTTATTACCTGTTGAACTTCTTTTAGTAACACACCATCAGTCATAAACTTTATTCTGGTTTTAGGTGTAACATTTCCTTCATAACGAATTTGATAAGATACTTCCCTATAAAAAGCAAGAAATTACTAAATACAAAACACACTTGTTATTGTATTGTAAGCTTGCTTTATTCTTGTGTTTTATCATTTATAATCTTTCAACAATTAATATTGTCATCAACAGGCAAAATGAGGAAATAAAAATGTTATGGATTAAGAAAATATTGTAATATCAGAGATAATATACTTAAATGAGAAAAACTTACTCTGTAGATAAATTCATCTCCATAGCAACACGCTGTGACATACTAATAGCAGCAACTCTTCTAGGTTCAGTCACACCTATTATACCTCCACAACTGAAAACACAAAAACATCAGATGTGTAAAATAATCATTTTCCTTTTAAATTCATTTTCAAGTTTCTTTTATTTCAGAGGATCAAATAGATAACATCATCTTGAATCTCAACCCTGCGAAAACATATGAGAGATTCATGAAATGACATGACACTTCTTTGCACCTTTTTGGGCAACACCGTCAGTGTGCGGTTTAATGAAATTTTGCTACCACAGCAGCATTAGCCAACTCAAATTTTATAAAGCTGTCATTTAACCATTAATTGATTTCTTACTTACTGAGCATAACCTGCCTCATACAGAAACTGTGGTACTTGAGTAGTTTTACCAGAACCTGTTTCACCACATATAATAGACACAGGATTATCATTGATTGTTTCCATGACAACCTGCTCTTCCGAGAATATTGGTAACTTTTCTCTACTTGCCTACAAAAATAATTAAGAATCAAAAAGTATCTTAAACAATCATTTCTTTTTGCATTTTAAAGTCTTAGTCTGCTTCTATTAGGTCTCAGAAATATCAATTTAAAAAAAAAAAATTGTGCTAAAGTGCTGACTAAGCAGGAAATGAGAATTATCAATGGCTAAGCAAAGAGAAAAGGACTCAAGTGAGTGAAGTGACTATGAATATCTTCTGTTCCCTGCTATATAAAAGAACATTACCTCAACTTCAGCTGTTCTTAAAACAGGAACATTAGTCACTTCTCTATTAACAACAACCTTCGTAGGCACAGTTAATTGGTCTTCTTCATTTGGTTTAGAACATTCCTTATCTCTTTTATTAGTATTGATGGTAGATTTTTCAAGTGATTCTGTTGATTCTTCTTCATCACCATTTTCTTCTGCAACATCGCCATTTTCTTCATCTTGATCAACCTCAATTTCCTTTTCATCTTCCTTCTCTTCCTCTTCATCAGTAGAAATATCAGAAGTATCAATGGAACCATCAGACTCTGGTTCCAATTCAGGTTTCTTTCCTTTCTTTTTATTTACACCTTTCACAGTCTTTAGTTTCACTTCTCCATCATTTGTTACTTCTGCTTGAACGTTACTGAAGAATGTTAAAAAGCCATTGAATATTCTTAACTTTGTAAGAGATGTGACACTTCTATGATTCAAAACAGATCATTAAAAGGAAACTTGATAGGTCCAAGTCTTTGGAGAAGAACCATTACAATTGAACAAAACCACAGTCAATTTAGAAATAAAATTAATCTGCAATAAAAGTTCCTGTTTCAACACAAAATCTATAGTTCAGATTTGTCGTAAGTATGATATTTCTCAATGTGACACTCCACACTTTCAAAAAATTCTTTTATTTTTGAGGACATGGTTCTTGAATTGTATCTCATGGAAGATGAAAGTCTATAATTCTTTTTTAAAAATTTGCAAGAATGAATCATCAACTTACGATTTAAATCTTTGACTGTAAACTTCTGATATACTGGTTAATAACTGTAGTTCATTTTGTGATGCCTGAACTTTACTAAGTGATTCTAATATAGAGGCTCTCTATAGAAAAAAAAAATATTTATAATATGATTTCATATTTTGATAGTTCTTGTACTAACTATACCCAAAACAAACAAGATTTATCTTTCATTTATCATAGGACTGAAAAAAGCCTATATTTAGAGGATTGGTCAGCGGCAGGCTTTTCTCATGTTTAGGGTGCAGATCTCTTTTTGTGAATAGTATTTTGATAAATGCACTCCTTCATTATAACAATCACAAGGCCTGTATAACATATGATATCAAAACAAGAATATTTACATTTGTTTTCTTCTCTTTCTTTTCTATGACTTTCTCTAACTGCTTCCGTTCTTTCCTAGTCAGTTTCTTAGTCTTCTTTGGTTTTTCTTCCAACTTTGTTGTTTTTCGTTTTTTAGATGGTAAAACTAATAAATTACTATCATCCAAATCTTCTTCAGCTGTATCATTTTTTAGAGCTGATACATCAAGCTTTATCTAAAAATATAACGCAATAAGATGATATTTTTTTTAATTCTTTTTGAATTTATTTCATTCATAATATATGTATGATCTTGATCCTATTATAGCTAGGTGACTAGATGAGACAGACATGTAGTCAAATGCAAAAGGGGTGTAATTACAGAATCATAACATAACTGGTGTAATTTCATTCAGTAGGCCCTACACAACTACATTGGTTTGACTTGAGGTCCAAGCACAAAATCTAGGAATTCAGGATCAATAGAAACCAGAAAGTACTTAGGGTGGAATAAGGAGTATAACTAAATAAGCACAGACAGAGTGTCAGACTCTTGTCCAAGAGTTTAAGGTTCAACTTCCAATAGTTCCAAATTCAATTCCAAGTGTGACTGTGAAGATTGAATACAAAATATTTATTTCAAATTATCATTATGAGCACCTTTTTCTCATCTGTCCTGTCAACTTCAACAGGAATTTGTTGCCTGCCTTTCCAATTGTACCCACGCTTTAATCTTCCCATTGTTTATGTCTAAATATGTGATCAGAAGCATCAAATTCTTAAATATTGTTTTGATTTCTCTGTGCTGTAAAAACGTAAACAAACTACACGTGCGGACCTAGCAACATCTACCGGACATTAAGGTTCCAATGAAATAGGTCGTCCTAAACTAAGATCTTATTGAAATATACAGAGGTTATCAGTTCCTGAAACTTTACGTATAGTTAGAATCATTCAAATGTAATGTAATGAAACCCAAACTATATTTCTAAAAGCTTAAAAGATAAAATCAATAACAATATATTCTTGCGCCAAATTCGTCTGTATTCAAGATGGCGACTGCCGATGAAGATGAATTTGGAGATGAAGAACAATTTTCAGAATTGTTATCATTTTCACCCGAGGTTCAAGATGCCATCGATCAGGTATAAAGACTGAAATGTCTATGATTGACTCTATGCATATATGGTTGTATGAATGTGTGCTATTTAATTGCTGAGAAGGATTTTGCCTAAATATAAATTTGGTGTCTGTGATTTACAAACCAAAACTAAACTAACAAATTCTTCCTTGCTGACAATAACATTAAGATGGTTCCTTTTCTTGTAAACTAACTAGAAAATGGAATAAATTAAAATTAATGAAACCTAAAAGTAAAACTCATAGCTCAAGCAAGGTCTACCTGAGTCAGAATACTTCAGTCATTACGTGTTTATTCATTTTTGTCAAATTTCAGGTCTTACCAACCAGTGATCCATTAGATAGATCAGATTTCAATCCAGTTGATTATATTAATACATTATTTCCTACTGAACAATCATTGGCTAATATTGACGATGTGGTTGGGAAAATAAGACATAAAATCAGGTAAGATTTCTGGTCATCAAATGAAGATATCAAAAACCATTTATGATACAGAACTGTCTCAATTAGCATAATGTGATATATTACTAGTCAATACTAGTATCCCATTTGCAGTAAAGGTATTCTTTTTTCTACCATCTTTTATGTTTTAGAACTAATATCATCAACTTATTATGTTTTCAGGCGTTTAGATGATGAAGTACGGCATGTTGTTAGAGGTCAGACTAATGTGGGAGAAGAAGGAAGACAAGCCCTAGAAGAGGCTCAGAAAGCTATTCAAGATTTATTCTCTAAAATTAAAGATATAAAAGACAAAGCTGAGAAATCAGAGGCTATGGTAATAATAAATAGTTTTAAATGTTACAAACAGAATGTAGAAACAGTTATTATCATTGCCCCAAAATTCATACAGTAATGTCCACTGCTACTGGTGATAAAAAGCTCTAAGTTTAATCATTAGGGTTGAGCTAGTGCCATCTCCAAACATATCAAAGATTCATAATAAAATTTATGTGTATTTTTCAGGTCAAAGAAATAACAAGAGATATCAAACAATTAGATCATGCTAAAAGACATCTCACATCCTCTATTACAACCTTGAATCATCTACATATGTTAGTAGGCGGGGTAGACTCACTGTCTAATCTAACTAGGCGTAGACAGTATGGGGAAGTAGCTAATTTATTACAAGGTGTATTAAATGTGTTGGATCATTTTGAGAAATATATGTCTATACCACAGATCAAACAATTGGCTGACAGGTAAGATGGTTTTCATTTTATTTCATTTGTTATCAGGAGTGCTCACACAGCATCATTTGATTTGCACTCAAATATGTGATTTTAATTGACACATTGCATTAAAAATTGGCAATTCACAATTTTCTTATGTGCAATACAGAGTTGCTTTTATTTACAACTTATATATTGGATATTTGTTGCCATACCAGTTACCTCTCTAAGGTTGATAAAGCTCTGAAACAATACATTATTAAATCAAATCATCTCTTGTTGAACAAAATCTTGGAACAATCTGACAATGATTAGAATTCAATTATTCTCTTTGCTACAGGGTAAAAGAAATCCAAGGAGAATTAGGAAATCAAATTATCGCTGATTTTGAGGAAGCTTTTCAAGGTGCTGGTGCTAAATATGGACCTGGAAATCAACAACAGTTACGTGAAGCATGTTATGTGGTAGATGTTTTAGATCCTAAAGTTAAACGTGATTTATTATCATGGTTTGTTAAACTCCAGCTATCAGAATATCTTGTCTTATTCTCAGAAGATCAGGAAGTAGCTTGGTAAGTTGAATGTTGTAATTGTTAATGGAGGTAGTTCTACAAACAATTTTGAGTAAGATTGTCTTCTGTGGATCAAAAAAAATTCTCTCACTAAAATTTCCAATTTAAGGCCAAGTATTTTCATCAAAACACATAGATTGTGGAAAAATAACATTATATATTATTATAAAATTACATTTTTCTTTATTACAACATAAGGTAATTCAAAAAACGATTGCTGGATTTCTCTTTATTCAGTTAGTTGCAACTTAATAGTGATATTTTAGTACTTTATCAATGAGAAACAAATTTGATCTGATATTTTAGGTTAGATAAGATAGATAGACGATATGCTTGGATTAAAAGAACACTGGTAGATTTTGAAGAGAAGTTTGGTCATCTGTTCCCAGCAGAGTGGGAAGTCAGTGAGAGAATCTGTATAGAGTTCTGTCAGATTACTAGGAAAGCTTTACCACAGATAATGTCTAAACGAGCAGCTGAAATAGATGTTAAATTATTACTGTTTGCTATACAAAGAACCACTAATTTTGAAACATTAATTGCTAAACGGTTCACTGGGGTCACAATGCAGGATACTCAGGTAAATGCTGAAATTATTTTTTTATCCCTATAATTTGCTTGTTAGTCTTTGTAAATAGTTGTTTATATTATTTGCATGTAAACCTTATTTAGTTTAAATTATAGAAATGTAATAAATTTTCAAAAATCTTCCTCCATTCTTTGAAATCCTGGAAATCAATTTGTATGGAAATTATTTAACCATGACAAATCCTTTGAAAAGCAAACAACATTTTATTGTTGTACCTAACCATTCTGAACCTAACATGGCTGTATCTGCTTTGTAGTTAAAACCTGCTCATACCCCAGCTACTGTCCCTACCCCACCTGTTTCAACTAATCCATTTGAAGAAAATGAAGCTAGAGAAGTAAATACTAATCCTTTTGAACAAGATACACCAGCTAGTGAACATAAACCAGTAGTAGAGGAATCTAAGGTTATTTATCTTCTTTTATACTGTCAGCTTGACTAATTACTTATGACACGAGATTTGCATAGTTTCGGTTTTCTCCTTATTATTTTTATTCTTGGGAGACATTAGTTGGCTTTTAAGGTCTTAAGCTCCCATCTCCTATCCAGATACATGTACTCTACTATTTGAATGGATTTTTTTCAGCTAAAGAAAGAAGGTGCTACACCATTCAGTGGAATAATTTCTTCTTGTTTTGAAGCCTATTTGAATATTTATATAGAGTCTCAAGATAGGTTAGTTTCATGTATGAAATTTGAAAATGGCCCAGGTTACGAATGCAATGGACATTATAATTTTTCTTGGCTTCCTTGGGATTGAACAGCATCTATTTGCAGGATGCCAAACCAAATCCCCACTTGTTAGTCAATCCGATTGCTCTATTCTTTTTGTAAAAGATTGAAAATGTTAATAGCTTGATATAATAGGGCTAGAAAAAAAAAACACCCTAATCTTATAATTGAGGTCTTCCAACTTACAGGTATAGTTTCATGTTAATGGAAAGTCAAATGGATAACTTGCACACTATACCATATTCAGCCTTGATTTTGCATTTTCTTTATTTTTTCAGGAATTTAGCAGAATTAATCAACCGATTCCTAGAAGATTTACGCCAACATGGAACACCTAGAATGGAGACAGAGGAAGGGAGTAATGTTCTACCTAGTTGTGCCGACCTGTTTGTATTCTATAAGAAATGTATGGTACAATGTTCACAGTTGAGCACTGGACAGCCCATGATAGACCTTACTAGAACATTCCAGAAATATCTTAAAGAATATGCTACAAGAGTTCTTTTGAATAGTTTACCAAAGTAAGTGTGACTTCAGAGACAAAAACATTTTTTAAATTATTCTCCTTGTTTTTTCCTGTATTAATGTGCCATATGATTTTTATTACATTAACATATTCATTTTTATAAACAAAAAAACACCCCACATTTTGAGAATGAGCTCTTCTACTAGTATTGATAAAAAGTATGCATGAGTGGAAGAGTTCAATAGAAAGTTAAGGGGTGTCAAATGGGTGACTGGCACACAATATCAAGCCTTGCATATATATAGTATATTTTGTATATAGCCTTTCATTGTGTTCATCACACCACAAAGTAAAGAAGACTGTTGTGCCCTGACTTTGTACATATTTATCTGTCTTTGACTATAAAAAATCTTTCATTCCAGGTTGAGTAATCAAAACACAAATATCAGTTCTGCTACTGGTTTGATACAGAGTATACTGAAAGAAGGAGAGATAACAAAACTAACAGAAGAAGAACAGTGTCGTATCTGTAGTATATTGTGTACTGCTGAATACTGTATGGAAACTACTCAACAATTAGAAGAAAAATTAAAAGAGAAAGTTGATGAAAGTTTAGTTAAGAATATTGATTTAGGGAATCAACTTGATATCTTTCATAAGTAAGTTTGAGAATTCTCTATTCCTCTTTTGTCTTGAATGTTGATTGGTGATGATGCTTTTTTACATGTTTGATGAGATTTTCGAATTGAAAATTCTCACTGACATATGCAACAAATATAGGCTCAATATCTTTTCTGTATTTTTATGCTGGCTAAGAAAGATTATTGTATATTGTGAATGTCCCAACTCAAGATAGCTTCCTGCAATTATTCTTAACACTATCAATTTTTTTATGTATTTATTTATGTTTTATTTTAGTGTAATATCTAACTGTATACATCTATTGGTACAAGATCTAGAAACAGCATGTGAACCAGCTCTCTCAGCTATGACTAAAGTAGGTGTCAGTTTCTCATTCTATACACTTACAATACGAAACAAACCAAAAAGATGTTATTTTACACATGATTTCAAACGATTTTTTTTGAGAAAAAGTAATTGTATGATGAAAAGATGTAATAGAAAAAGTAGATTGACACCTCTCAGTATCCAAAAAACACAGACATGTGACTGAAAATTGGAATAGTTCAGAATGTGTTCCTAAAAGAAACCTGTTTACAATCCTAATATGGGAACCCACCAACCATGTATAAAAGATTTATAATAAAACTCATTCTTTATTCTATGTTCCTAGATGCCATGGTCTACTATAGAAGCTGTTGGTGATCAGAGTGGTTATATTACAGCTATAACATCACACCTAAAACAGAATATACCAATAATACGTGATAACCTAGCAGCTTCACGCAAATATTTCACTCAATTCTCTCTCAAATTTGCCAAGTAAGTATAAAACATCTGAAAGGTTTTGCATTTTGTCAAAATTTGCAAGTGTAGAAGGTGTCTTGAATTTCTATTAAACTATTGATATGCATATTTAAAGTGTAAAACATTAATTTTGCATGAAAGATTATATACATTTCCCAAATAGTTTTGACAAGTTGGATGTGAAAGATAACATTTCTGAATACTTTAACATCTGATATGATTATGATTTCAGTTCCTTTATACCGAAGTTTATTAACACCCTATATAGATGTAGAACTAATAGTACTGTAGCAGCAGAACAGGTTAGCATTTAACCTTTTACATTAAATAAAAAACAAATTGTTTAAAATACACTTGTATTTGATTTTTGTACTAAATGATTTACTATAAACATCCTATTTATTGTAGTTATTATTAGATACCCATAGTTTAAAAACAGTATTACTAGATTTACCAGCTCTAGGATCTCAAGTCAGTCGTAAAGCTCCTGCAAGGTTAGTTACTTTTCTTTATATTTCATTCATCCATACACATATGAAAAGCAAAAATTGAAGAACTAATTTGAAATATTAATTGAAAGATCTCTTTTTGACTTGATTTAAACAGTAGTTCTGTAATTGATGCATTTTGTTCTTTTTAGTTACACTAAAATTGTAGTAAAAGGCATGACAAAAGCTGAAATGGTTTTGAAGGTAATTTGATTAAATGTTTCAAGAATATGTGCAAGTTATCTAATAGCTGTGACAGATTTGCTTCTATATCTATGTATAAAATCAATACATATTTGTTATTGAGTCTGATGTTTATGTCTCTAGATATTTTCTGTTATTTCCAGGTTGTAATGTCACCACATGAACCACCACAAGGTTATGTTGATAATTATATTAGACTGCTCAATGATTCTGATGTTAATGAATTCCAGAAAGTTCTTGAAATGAAGGTTAGTAGGATGTTCTCTTAAAAATTGTCATATCAAATCAGATACATTGCATTTTGATACAGTAATTAATGTATTTGTGCATCAACATCATGATGAATCAGATGTGTTGTGTTTTATTTCTTTGTCAGGTACTAGTCTTTTTTTAAGGGTAAAAATTACACTATGTCATGCATTATGGCAAAATGGGATGATTAAATCAAAGTTAAAACATCAGCATAATATAGTAATACTGAATTTGCTAAGGGTGTCTAGCCTATGATATGTATGGTCATAAAGAATTTTTGAATCTAGAGAAATTTGAGTGAGTGTGGTGAAGTAGGCAGAAAGCAATGATACTTTCCATGGACACCTGTCTTTTGTCATTTTCATCTTCAGTGTCTCACTTTAATGTATTCACTACCATGTATGTTTTTTGTAGGGATTACGTCGTAATGATCAGAGTATATTGATGGAGATGTATAGAAATAGAATACCAATGTCAGCTCTAACAGGGGAGACAACTAGTTCATTAAATAATGTCAATTCACCTGAACCAGAATCTAGTCGTATTAGAAAACTAGAAAAACTCATTAAGAAAAGATTATAGAGGATTTTAATACATGGCTATTTATATAAAAATATATTCGGGAAAACCTGTGACAGGGCATATCAAGGCAAAGTCAATTTCTCCATCATTCCTTATCTATCAATGAATTTTTTATTTTTCAAAAGGCCTAATAGAAAATAGTTGATTAGAATTTAGCTAGCTGAACAGTGTAAATTCATATAGTTAATGAATAATACATGTAGTAGGATAATGTCTTTTAAATTAACATAATTTTTATTATTTTTTTTATGGAAAATGCAGCCAACTAAATTTCTTTTTGTGTTATTTTCAAGTTTTCTATGCAGAAGAATCAGGTTGTTAATAGTGTAGATGTAAATTGCATTGGACTATTTGAGGTGTGAAATGAACTGTACTATATATATATATATCAATATTTTACCATGTGTATAAATTGTATACCTATCTGATGTTATTAATGTATAGTTTATTAAATGTTATCTGTATGTAAATATTGTATTTTGGGCTATAATTTATATATAAATAATAAAATAAATGAAAAGTGATTTTAAGATTATTTCAGTTTTTTTGTCCTACTTTTGATTTAATCTACACCTGGTTGGTTTCTGTCAAAATCCCTGTCATGGAATACACAATCCTCATCAGGGCAGTTCTGAAAATGAGGGCTCAATGAGTCACATTGAAATGGCAAAATTAATTTTTACCTTTAAGGACTACACAAAATTGATAATTAAAAAATTCTGCTCTTACCTAATTTGAACTTCTTATAGTGTTTAGCCTTCTTCAAAGTACCCTTTTTTCTTTCATGGCAACTAGAAGTGAACCCTGGGACATTATGCTGCCTGAATGAAACCAGAGAGGTTTACACTTCTGTTGTCAACTCCTGAATTCTATTCAAACCCAGGCTAGATCCTTTCTTCACAATAGTTAGTTTTAAAACAAAAGACTGACAATAGAGTGAACACTTTTCATCCCTTGATCAAGGATTAAAGTTTTAATTGTTATCAACTAATATTGAACTGACTCAACTAGAATAATGACAACCAAGTAACAAAATTGTTTATGAATCTTGCACATACAATTTATAAAATCTTCTAGTGGGACAGAGACATTAAATAGAATTAGTCTAGTAAACACATTCTTTACTAACAGCTTTTTCTCTATCATTTTAAGTATGGTACTTAGAATGGCCTGATACTAGCTAACCTTAATTGCCCCATTTGAAGCCAACAAATTTGTGCTGAGAAGATGCACAACGAAGTGCTCTTTCATTTCATATGCGGAAATATCTTTGAACAAGGAAAACCCTTCCTTGGCTGACTCTGGTTTGCAGTTTTGAAAAAAAAGTTAACCCTAGCTTTTCGAGAGACTATTTTTCAGCTTTCTCATCTGGGAAACATGTTTCATTCAAGAACTCTGAATCTATACTTTCTGTGCCAAACCTCACTGAATCTTGACATAAATTTACATTATTACAAATAACAATAAGCTTTTAACATCAATTTATTACTCAGTGATATACATTTATATATAGATAACAAAAAAACATTCATACAAGTCTTAAAGACAATCACCTCTTCCCCATATATACTCCTTAACATTGATACATAATAGATGAAAAGATACACAAATGATACACATTTACAAAATAGTCAAATATACATTAACACATATTAATATTATAGTTTACATCGTCAAATATGATATACCGTGAGATACCATGAAAACATTTAAACTTCTGTGTACTAAATTTCATAGATCTGTCATCAGTATGTACATCAATAGATTTTATTTTCTTCCTATAAAGTACTTTTTGTGGACAAAATTTATTCACAGAAAAAAAATCACAGAAATCAGCCCCCACAAATAATATCTTTATCATTGAATGTCCCCAACAAACAGACAATATTATTCTGACAGAAAACATATCTCTCAGAGGCATTTCAATTCAGAATGTTTTAATAAGAAAAACATTTAAAACAATTACCAAACAAGTTTAAACAACATTAAGTAGCAATAGGCCTTAAACATGACATGACTTCAAAAAATAAATATTCATCTAGTTCGTTGGTTCTTACAGTTTGATGCTTCTCTAAAACCTCTCCTCACTATTTTATTCAAAAAAAATGATTAATGAAATATTTGATCATCTCTATCTTAATCTTAGACATAAAGAAGGCTATTGACTTTTAAATTCCCCCAAAATTATGGAGTAACTGATGAATATCTAATCCTTTCACTCATATATCTTAAGATCTTGAGATTGAGCTCTACTGTTCTTCCACTCGCACAATTTAATCAAAGACCATTAGCATTCAATTTGTTTATTGTATTAAATAAGCAAAGATATTTGTGTACATTCAGTGACGAAAAAAAAACATGGATAGTCTATTTTGTTTTGAGGTGAAATTAATAGTAATTGAAACTTTTTAAGACACATATCAAAATTAATTACTACTTACTCCTGATAAAACACATTGATGTGTCTGAGGTCACACAGATGTGCACTAATATCTTAGCTGGACTATTTTTGAAATGAAATTATGAAGTCAACTGATCATGAACATTCAATGTATATTTTATACTCTTTGAGTTCTATAACAAGATCAGATCATAAACTCATATCATCATCTAAATCAAATATACTATCTACTTCCATGTCATTACCATTAGATGTTATATCTTGACCTGTCAATAATGGTTGGCTGAAATAAAGAGTTACCAAAAATGTCATGTTATTGGACCAATTGGTAATGAATAGCAAGGAAAAAGAATTTGATAACTGTACATGCAATTAAAATTTAAGGCATGAAAAGGTCCTCAAGTATTAAACAATGCATAAAATAACAATGAATTCTGCATCAAGCAGTGTAAAAATAATTTCTTAATATCAAACTATCAAAATAAAGCCTCAATCAATCTTAATATTTTTAAAAATTTTTCTATTCACTTTGGTGTGACATTCTGTGAAAAACTTAACATCATGAATATGAACAAAAGGACATAATTGATAGACTAGTGGATTGATCCTGAAATCAACTTCTCTGTATCTTTAAGATGTACAGTTGAATGTAGAAATACTTACTTAATTGATGATTCATCTTGCATACTAGTCATATCTAGATCACTATCAGTTTCTAATGATTTATTTCCCTTATCTGTTTCTTCTTTTTTAACTTTATTAATAATTTCACTGACAACTCCTTCAGGTGGTTTCCATAATACAACTTCTAATGAGGGTTTATGTCTAGAAATATACAAATTATACTGTAGATACATGACTCTTTTAGACCCAGGAAGGATAATGCAATACATTATGTTCCTGTTGAATACATATTAAATACACTTGCTTATTAATTTAAGTGTTTGACGGCGTATCCCAGTGTTGAATTAGTCAAATCTCTTGACAGGCATAGAATGCTACTTAATGTCCATTCTATATGAGCTGACTTGCAGACCATTTTATGAAAATATAGCCAGGTTCCCTTTTCCACGTCCTCACATAATATTGGCACTCAAGAGTACTTGATTTATTCATTAGAAACATCAATTAATCAAATACTATGCATGATTTGACCAAGAAAAATAAGCAAAGGCCACTTAAAAGTTTTAACCCTGTTTAAAAGAACTGACAATATACCATGTTGGTTTCATCAAACAAAAACATCGCAACAGCTCAAATGGTCTTACAAAAATACCTAAATATGTAATCAACCATTTGAAGAATCTAACATCATATATATGTAAAGTAATAAATTTGAAAGGAAAAACATTGACAACTTACAATCTATTGAGAACTTTTGCAGGTAAAATAGAATCTCGTTTCAATATAGAATCTTTAAAATCTTCATTAATTCTAATCGTTGATGAATTCAACTCAGGACTAGATTCTTCTATTTCTTCATCTTTTAATCTATAAATAAATAATATCATTGACATATAGATAAACTATAGAAATCTTACCTCAGATCTTTAGAATGTATATTGTTAATATGTAGATCATTAAACCTAACCTTGCCATTATTGTGAATAATTATGAATAACAGTACTTTATATCTATTATGTTTTCATTGAATCCTGGACTAACAGAACCAAGACGGTTCAACTTTTAATATGCCAAAAAACATGACTCACTGCCATCCTTTTTTTGACAATCTGTGCCCTATCCAATAAACCAAGTACGGTACAGCACTTTTAAGAAACTAGAAATGATGATAATTTGATTTACCTCTCTTCTAAATCTAAGAATTTATCCCAGCCATCACCTACAGTATTTTGTTGATTATCAACACTACCAATACATAAATTCTGCAACCTGGCAGCCATCTTATCTGCTGATATAAACTGTTTTCTGGGTGGACACCTGCAATATCACAATAATAAATTAAAATTGTATTTACAATGGGGTAAAATCAGCTCTGATCCAAATTAATCTTAGTTCAACTACACTTTAAATCATTACCATATAAGGCCAGGGGCTACATGGAGTTCCAAAAGAGTTTAAACTAGTCACTTGTTTCTTTCTTGTCCCTAAATGATGCCACCATTGGTGTTAAGATAGTAGCAATACAATGCCTGGGTGCACTTAGTTTAAATCTCTTTCCAACCCCATAAGTTAATTACAACATATATTAATTTCTATTCTTTATGTCCAATAAACACTTGAATAGGAATGAAAAACTGAAGAATATAAAAATATAAAAAAAGATTGCTAACTTACCCATCATTTGTTGAACTAAGATGATGACGTTTTGTTCGTAGGTGGATGGGTTTAGTGATGGGCTCACCAGGTGATGACCTGAAATAATCAAAAAATAGAAATTAATGACAACCTATCTCAAATATTAATCATAATGACTTCAGCCTCAGACATCAAGCTGTATTATCTAACACAATAAGATATTTTCAAAACAACTAATAAAATTAGAAGTGATTCACATGATAATAACACAAACCAGTATATATAGAAAAGTACACTGTGAATACACCAAGGTTGAAAGAATAAAAAAAGCTAGATTTTGTACCTGGGAACTGGCTGCGATACAGATGTAGTATGTGGAGAAGTAAACTGGATAACTGTCGAAGGTTCTGACCAAGGCATCTGTTTTGGAACAGTATGTTGCCATGACACTCCTAAACCTGGTGCAATCATCCTATTAACATTAATACCACGAGCTGTATTATATTGTTGTTGTGATGACGTTATTATAGGAGACTGAGTTGGTGAACCAAACGTAAATGGACTGTTACTCTGTAAATACAGATTATTATTCAGACCCATATTGGATCCTGGAGGTACCAGCCCAGATTGAGAAGGGAAATAACTGGAATTAAATCTGCTGTTTCCAGGAAACATCATGACATCTTATAGATTTTTTGTTTGACTTAAAATTCTGCTATGCCTATCTGAAAAATATAACAGAACAGAAGTTTGATGATCAATCATTCCATTTTACTTTATACAATTAAAGTATGTACAGATATATTTAAGAAGTCTGATGTTATAAGAGACTAGTGTAGTTGTGTAGATCATATAACATTTTATCTAACTCTATTTTACACCCAGAAGGCCAATCACTGTTATATCACTTCAGCATCTTTTTAATAGGACTTGACTATATTCTTAGTCATTGGAAATCAGCTTGATAACAAAATGACCAGCATTAGCCTATGTTCTGTCGTCAGGCTGTGGATCTTTTTTTCTCTTCTTCACTTTTGGGCTTGAATTTCAAAGCAAAATTATCAGCAGGTGATCTGTTTGAACCTTTCTAATACAAGATAAGGATTTTTTATACTCACTGAGATAGGACTGTGTTGATAACTTCTTCAATCTTTTATACAGAAATGGTTTAAAACTGTAACAGCTGATCGAGAAAATTCCTGACAATTCTACTCTATTTTACTTGGTCGTAAACAAGTCTAATGTCGTAAACAAGAAAGCTGATTGGTGGTGGTGACTATTTGACCCTCCGCAAACCTCGATGCTACCAACAAGAATAGTATTTTTATCTTTCATTATGAATCTTGCAAATTAGACTTCGATATTGGCATCAAATAGTCACATTGCACTTTCTTGTTTCTGTGACTTGGCACTCTCTGATTCAGAACATGTAGGCTTGCGGCTTGGTCTGATTTTTAGTTACACCATAAAGGGAAGTAACCCTTTTTCGGGATACTCGCCTCAAGCAAACAACAATGGCTGATATTTTGGAAGATTTTAAAAAAGACGGAATTTATAAGAAAATTCTGTACCCTGGAGAAGGAGAGGTCAAACTATATGAAGATGGGTGTAAGGTATAAATCTTGCCTTTGTTTTGGAGAAAAAAAATATTAAAAGGCATCTTCTTTGGTCAATTTAGGAAATAATAATGATTGCCTTTTTTTATTTGATAACATGGATGATAATAATAATGAAAACAATAATAACGATGATGAAAATGATACAAAAGGGTAAAGGCATTATGATCAGATCCTCTGTTTCCATCAATAAGTCAGTCTACCATTTTGCCATTTTTGGCTTTGGAAAGTAATAGAAATATTGCCATAGCAGTGCATTCCAGATAATGATAATGTATGCAGGCTAGTAACATCTCATCTACCTTCCCTGCTAAACTTTCAGTCTATTAATACTATAGTGAGGTGATATTTAAGATAGGCTAAGCACCCAACTTACAAGCATACACTCACAGGAGGCTTAATAAATTTATAATTATGATTTAAAGTTTTGTTTACTCTTTAATGTTTTCATTTGATACGCTTCAGCTGTATTTTCATTATAAAACTACCAAAGCCGATGAAGAAAAGACTGTTATTGATGACAGTAGAAAAGATGGAAAACCAATGGAGTTAATTCTTGGCAAAAAGTTTAAGTTAGAGATTTGGGAAAGATGTTTAAGGACTATGTTACAAAAAGAAGTGGCTGAGTTTTTGTGTGAAAGAAAGGTAGATTTCATTGTAAAATTCCAAACACTTATACAGTGGTGTAACCTATTTTCGTGGATATAAGGATTCAACACCGAATTTCGTCAAAGTTAAAAAAACGAAAAAAAAAATTTATGTCTTAGATGTTTCCTCAGATATTCTACAAAATAATAGAAATTGGTTTATTTCGATTTTATTAATGAATCCTTCACTTTGACCCATATTTCATGAGCAACCAACTCGGGAACGGCTGCAGAATGCGTCACCTATTTTCGTGTACAATGTTTTATCTATAAATAAGTAAAAACACGTTGTATGGATACCGGGTGATATAATTAACTTCTCTTAGTATTTATCTTTAATATCAATTCATTATAACTAGTGACAATTCCTTGAAAGAACCACGATTTAAAAAAAAAAATAGTGACTGACAAAATAAGATACGTAGCATGATTTATTGCTAAAAGTCACTGAAACAACATAAGAATATGGTCCACTTTGTGTTCCATAGAAATTTTCTGCTGACACGGAATCCGCTAGTTGATCACGTGACTTCATTCGTTGGACTACATTCTAGCAGATGACATTTTGAATTCCGATTACCGCTTGGGATTATAAGGAAATTCGGCCCAAATATAATGGTGACGTTTGGTGAAAGTGAATTCCGCCATTTTGTATTTGTCAAAGTATACATTAATACATTTTACCTTGCTTGAAACTACTGGATTCATTCTACTAGCTGATATTGTAGAGAAAACCCATGTTTATCAAAACAAACTAATGCGGAGGACGCACAAGGTCGCTCATGTAAATTATTAATCCTTTCCAGAAATCCACGAATAATAGGTTTCCATGAAATAAGGTTACTCGACTGTACTAATCAATAAGGTTTGTCAGCTAATATGCCTTAAGGATGTAGCTGGGATATGGAATATGGTTAGGAAATATTTTTTTTTTTTGCTGTTGGTTTTAGTAAGGTATGTATATTTACCTTGCCGATGGCCTACATTATCCTACCTTGTTAAAACTTCTGTCATTGTGAACAGCATTATACTTGCACAGAATCAGACTAAAATACATTTGATTTTATTGTTTACAGCATACAGCTACATACCCACTTGTTTCAAAAAGTTTACGTTCAATTCGAGATCCTCATCACAATCACAAACATGAACCAGAGAAGAAACATTGTTGTGGTATGATGTCATTAGCTGATCAAGGCACTGGACATTCTGATTTAGATGAACTGATTAAAGATCCACAACCCTTGATATTTACTCTAGGTAAGTATATTTATTAGCTCAATAAGATGCAAGACCCCATTTCATTTCATTATCTAAAGACCTCCAACTCAGATATGAGTAAAACCAGGTTAAAATTCAAACCAAAGAACAAGGGGAAGTTCATTTAGCTAGACACCGGCCAGATGGTATTAGGTGTCACTAGTAAGCGTATAGGTGCAATGTCCTAATTATTTTATAAAAATTTGTATAATAGAATTAGTGAAGGTGGAGCACGCTGGTGAATATGAAAAAGAAACATGGATTATGACCGAAGAAGAAAGAATAGCTTCATTACCTCGACTAAAAGATGAAGGCAATGAATTATATAAACAGAAAAAATATACAGACGCTGCACAGAAATACTTTACAGCCTTAGGAATACTGGAAAATTTAGTATTAAAGTAAGTATACCATTAAAATTACTTGAGCCCATCTGACATTTTTTGATTCACACTCCTCATAAAGACAGCCAGCTTTGAAAATGGGAGACAACTTTCCTAAATTGAACTTGTGAATTCACTATACAGTATGAAGACCTTCAGCTCATATCTAATTTATTAGGGTGGCACTCTATTGATGAGTTATGGTTCTGTCTGTTTCAATTCTGGCCTCAAACAAACAATCAAATTCTAAATTTTCACTTGTCTTCCTTTCTCCTCCTGTTTTGTGTTATTTTAAAGTTAAAGGACTTATTGTTGAGAATTGTTCACATTAACATTTTTTACATACCTTCTATTTTCTTTTTGACTCTATTCAGTAAATCAAAATATTGAATTTGATTTTGTAGAGAAAAACCCGGAACTCAGGAATGGGAAGATTTAGAAGATCAGAAAATAGTCTATTTATTGAATTATTCTCAATGTAAATTGATAGAGGGTGACTTTTACCCAGTTATACAACATACAACTACAGTATTAGACAGACACCCAGGTTTGTCCTCTTAAATTGTATCTTATACTTCAATTAGGAAATGAAGTTGAGTTTAAGTGAGCAAAAGTCTTACTCACCATGGCCCCAAGTTTAGAGAGAAGCTTATGCAAGGGCCTTTTGTGACCAGGCCTTGGACTAATTTCACTTTAGGGAACTATTGATGTTTTGAAGGGTTTTGAGTTATTTTTCTGTCTACTTAGATTCAGCAAACTATTCTCTTGAGGCTACATCTCTCAAAAATGTTAGCTCCATAAATGAGAAAAAAATGAAACAAAATGATTCATTGGAATTCTCTTATAAACACAGTGTAGGAAAGTACTTATTTACTTCTTTCATTACAGATAATGTAAAAGCGTTATTTAGACGAGCCAAAGCTCATGTTGGTGCATGGAATCCCGAAGATGCCAGAAAAGATTTTCTCAAAGCTAAAGAATTAGACTCCTCTCTTACAAAATCTGTGACTAAAGAACTTGCAGCTTTAGATAAACTTTTAAAGATAAAAGAAGCAGAAGAAAAGTCTAAGTTAAAAGGAATGTTTGAATCCTGAAGAATTTTTAAATTGATTGTCAAGAAAACAGATCTTCTCCAATTCTCAAAGAATCTTTAAGCTAATCTGCCAATTTACGATTGTGTTTGTTATTTTTACATCCCTTTCAAACAGTCTACAGAACCTATATTGTTATACTGCTTGGTATATATATTTATCTACTTGTGAAAGTGATCATGCAATGGTTTTGCAGATGCATTTTTGTATTTCAACAAAGACATTGCTTTTATCTATAGATATTCTTTTTTGGCAATGCAATCTGTTGTTGGCGTATTTCACTTAAAAAGCTCATAGTGTAACATATTCTAATATGAAACAGGTATAATCTAAGATTCATGTGTTATTGTAAAATAAGTTATTTTGTGTCACCTCTGAGTAAATAATTTCTTCAACCAGCAAGATACAGGTACAGAACATTTGGACTCAAGATTCATATTACATGAGCTATTCCCACCACCCTTTTCAGTATTCACTTACAACTTACAAGAGCTCTATGTTGACTATTTGTATTATTATTGTATGAGTATGTGATTTTTTACATGTTGTAAATTTTATATTACTGTTAATAAGTATTGTTTCTTAATGCTCAAACTGAACTTTTTCTGTACAAATCAAAACATAATGACTCACTTTATTTACTACCCCAGTATCCTTTTTATCCAACAGAATTTATGCTTCAACAGCCTACAATTTTAATATTGAACATCATTCAATTTCCACATATTTAAAAGAGAGTAATTAGCGGACATTTCTCAAATATATTTAATATAACAGAATATACAATTAAAATAACAGGATGAAAACATACAATTCTTACAATATCATGACACATTTCTGAACACCTGCAGAGATCCAAATTATTTTTCAAAAATTGATCATTTTGTGGTTTCTTAAAAAATTTGTATCACTTTATGAGATTTTAGTCTATTCAACATTGTGTATGGCTTTTGATTGAAGTGTAATATCTTAAAAGAAATTACCATCAGAAGACTGTTACAAAAGAACAGTGGTAGGGGAAATTTTCACATTAATTAATCCTTGGTATAAAACTAAAGAGAAATTGAGAGTATCGACTGTGATTTTGTGTTGTTATATAAACTTGTTAAAATATATGATTTAAGTTACATAATGATCAATGGTCATAAATAATATAACATGATAAACAATGATCATAAAATAATACATGAACACACATAATCCCTTTCTCCACAAAACAGAAATATCACTAACATGTTTATAGTTCACACTAATACACATGTATATATTGGTATTTACATCAGATTTCTAAAGCATCATTTTCATTTTTATATTTGAACATATTGTAAAGAAAACCACTGAGCAATTCTAGAGATTTTTACCAATATATATATATTTATAATTTAATTATGTAGCTCGTAAAGCAGCCACTAGTTTTTAAAGAGCTAGATAACAAAACAAAAAAGAATTTTGAAGCTAAACACATGAGTAATATTTCACATTATAAAATTTCAATTCACTATCATACTTGTACACCAGAATATCAAAATCTTGTTAAACAGATCAGAATAAATATATTATAATGTCCTCAAGTTAAAACTATCTAGTTTCAAATAATACTTCTTGAAAGTGGATGGTGCCAATCCAAAAAACAAATTCATGCTTTCTGTTATTACAGTGTCTTAAAGTCCCCAATGAATAATAGTGATCTAAAATGTTTTCGGGTCAGTTTATTTCTTCCTCTTGTATATTTTCATAGCAAAAGCTATAAACATTTGTTTAGGTAAATTTCCACTAGATTTTTCTATTAAATTCATTAACTCTTGATAACTTTTTTCTTCATAATCTTGATAAACTTGCGATAAATTTAAATCGCGATATAGTTTTTTCACTTTTTCTATTTTTTCTTCATTATCTCGAGCATAATTTTCCTATAAGAAAGAAAAAAATATACATATATAAACAATAGGACAAGGCAAATGATGAAAGTAGAGTTTGAAAGGAAAAAACAACATTTCATTACAAGCTTTGGGTGTATGAGGATCTTTTCTACAAGCTGGTCATTGGCCAAACCTCTTAGCATTGAACTGGTCACAGATACATTGGTAAATGAGCTTGAATAGCCATTATTATCTCCTTTCACACTGTGTATGGGATGCCATTGTGCCTGATTTGTTTAAACTGTGAAGTCCCTTAACTTCTTACAAGTTAAAACCAGATCAATTTTCAAACACTTACACTAACAACTTTGCTTCGGGATAAATAACCATTTCAATTCAAGCTTAAAGAATGTCAAATATTATCTTAAAGAAAAATAATTCCTAATTTACCTCCAATATCTGCCTTTGTTCTGGAGTAACTCTATTTAAAGCTTGTATGACTAACCAACCACATTTATTATCTTGTATATCAGTACCTATTTTACCTATAACTTCTGGTGCACCATAACAATCCAGGTAGTCATCCTGAAAAACAAAAAAGATAGGAAATTAATTTAACATTATAATCTAAATTGGAAAGTGTGTAGGTGAAGTGAACCAAGTCTTTAATCTGTAAATTCTTTTTTCACATTACAAATATCCAGAATACATGTACTATACTTCTTTAAATCTTGATTTTATCTGAATTCAGTTTTATAGATTCAGGCCCCTGTATATCACGTCTGACAAGCTGCCTAGAGCCAGATTTGTTGTTCCATATCAGAAGCAGAAATGAAGGACACTAAGGTCCATTTCATTTTTGATTTTGCAAAAGTTATCCTCTTCAGAAATACAAGCAGTATGTTATATCAGTAAATTCAGAAGTACAATCAACACAATATGTTTCTAATATTAAAATTTGATTTTACCTGTACTTGAAAGAAGTGTCCCATCTGTAGTAAAATACGCTTAGCATTAGTATGTGCTTCACTATCATCTATACCAGCCTACAATAAATACATCAGTTGAATAAAACTAATAATTCAATGTCAATAGGTGTATAATGCTCAGCAATTTCTAATGAAGAACCATGAAAATGATTCTCAAAATGCTGTTGTAAAAACTATCACTGAATGGCAACACTCATAAACCAAAAATCAAACTCACCATATACATTGCTATGGCAACAGGTAAATAAAAAGAATAAAAAGCTGTTTTCCACTTGACAATAGCAGCATGTCTATCTAGAGTATAATTAGTAAAATCAACACCATCACTGGGAGTAGAGGTTATTAAATCTAAACATTGGCCTATCACAGTCTGTAAAGTTGTCTACAATAATTCATTAAAGATAGATTGTCAGGCAAGGTAACATATGCCCACTGACAGCTTTGTTTGAATAAGAACATTTGGCAGAATGGTAACCATCACGTATATTATATCTTGAATCATACACTTCTTACAAACTCTTTTAGTTAGTAATTGGGATATTCCTTAAAGAGCTTGTATAGGATTTTCTTAACTTTTTATGTAAGCTTATATTGGGAACACTGGTAGAGGTACCTTACTTTAAGGTAACATATTGCTACACTCTAGATTATTATCTTACAGATGACACCCATCTAAATTCAATGCTTTGATAAAGTTAAAGTGACTGATAATAGCAGAATCACTTACTTCATGGAAGAGTTCCATTAAATGAACATAATAAGGTTGATCACGGCAGTATTTTTTTAGTAAAACATAAATAGCTGATTCTAGGTAGAAGGAATCATTGATAGCAATAGTTCCAACTTTATTCTGTAATATAAGATCACATAGCATGATATTCTGAGTAACAACATGATTCAAGTTCTGTTAAAAAATTTCTATTTCACTCTAATATTGATGTACCGGTATTTAGAACTATTTTAACAGTGAAAATACTTTATTATTGAATTATATATTGTATTATAAATTTTGTATAACAGAACACAGTCTTTTTTTTCTTGTCATATATACAATGAAATTTATATAGAGCGTAATGACTTTGAGATACGAATACAGAGATATGGTCTGTTTTTAAATACAACAACTTTAAATCACTAAAACTACTTACAAGTTTATACCAACATGGTTGACCTCTTCTAGTGATTGATGAATCCATGATGTCATCAGCTACCAGGAAAAATGCTTGCAGCTGAAAGATAACATAGACAATCAAGTACCGGGTATACAAAATTGCTTTTGTCATGAATTCAAAATCTTAACTGTTTATATAACACCAATTGGAATAGCTCAGTCGGTACCAAGTTGGATTATCATGTGCTAGGCAAATTAGTGCTGTGGGTTTGAATCATCCTCAAGGTAAAAACAATTCTGATGCCTGTGCGAATTGTTCCGACACCACCTCCTTCATTGTCAAGAAACATTGTCCAGGACTAACATCAAGGGTAAATTAATGTATTAGTACTATGTTACTTACTAATTCCACACACCATCCCAGAACTCTGGCTCGGGTTAAATTTTCTTCTGTAGGATCTTGTACCAATTGACAGTATGATGTTACTACTGATATTCCACGATTCTTTTTACCAAATGGAACATTATATTCTAATACCTAAAATAATTCATTATCAGTAACGATAAAAAAAAAAGTAAACTTATTATACTTATTACCTAAGTGATCAACATGTCCCAACATAATAATTGTCCGGTCAATTCTGCTTTTGACCATTTTAGATTCTGTACCTATCTGCCAAAATTCAATGACAAAACTACATTCTCCATTGTATGCAGCTGATGTAAATTTGAACATATAGCAATTTCTTTTTGTACTCAAGGTTTTAGTAAACAGATCACCAAGAATAGTGTTAGCTGCCTAGGAATCCTTAGAAGTCACATATAATAGACCTACCTCTTTAAACCAAGTTATGGCATCTGAAATTTCAGAATCTTTTAAACCATTTTGGGTTAAATTTTCCACAAGAACTGGAAATATGGCATCAAATTCTTCCAACTCTGAGGTTGATTTTACTTTTTTATTTGAATTGGTTCCATTAGTACCATTGATGTGTGCCATTTTTCTATTTCTGCAAAATTATGAGATGTATGCTTAAATACAAAGTAGGTCCACAAGCTGATGCCTTTCGCTTTGGATAATAAATTGTGGTGGTCTGTGGGTCTGTGTTTAATTGGATCATTAATTCAAATTAATGACAATTTAATCACCTAATTATAATCATATTGAAATAATCCTAATCAGGCAATGCTGGCTGAATTTCAATTATAATAAGCAACAAGCTGTCAAATAATTTGCATTATCCACAATATCTACCTGCTACCACCAATCTGATTAAAATGCAAAGCTGGGTGTTTCATAGATGACCAGTGTAGAAACCCACAGAAAAAAAACATGCCAACAAACATCCTGATATGCATTTTAATCTGATTAATACAAGACCCAGTGACTTTTAAAATGGTCCTTCTTTTAGCAAGAACAACTATTATGGATATACTACTCCTTTAATTTAATTTTTGCAAAGTTTCAATTCACTTACAGGAATCTTTATCAAGCATAACAATTGGTCCTTCTTTTAGTTGTTTTTGTTTCGGATTTGGTGTATAAAATGCATTTACACTAGTCAAGCCACTCAAAAGCTCTTCTTAATCTTAATCTTAGTCTTTCTTTGTTCCTTGTCTTTGACACTTTGAACGTCTGAGATGGCAAGTTGCTTTGACATGGGGAATTTAAAAGATCTCTGATCAAAAGCATCAAAACCCATTATCTTTCAATTTCAGTTGAATTTCATTGCAAAAGAGAAATAGGCACTAACAAAGTGACTGATGATGCTGAACTCTGGGCCTACTTTCCATTTAGCATTTTACTCATTAGTATAGTGAAAGGGGGAAATATGTTATTTACGTGTTCACCTTAGATTTAGTAGAGAACTTTTCTACCTACCTTATCAGTCAACGGGAAGGATATGAATGCACCACAAGATAAATCTCAATACTGGGATTAAATAAATGAATCAATTAATGAAAGCAAAGTTTGTCACCAGCTTTTCAGAATGGCTTCTGTATCAGGTGAAAAATCTCTCCCCGTTCATTGGTCAGTTATCTCGAAAGATGTTACTTAATTTAGAAAATCAGTCACGTGGGTTCAAAATCCACAACACATTTTAACTTTTGACCCGACTACAGACCACAACTTATTCATTTAGGGTGGATGAGGTTTAGCCCATTCCCATGAGGACAAGCCCATAAATAATAATTGACTCACTACTTTGGTATTGAACCAACACTTTTCATAGGCTTAATAAAAAGCCAAAAGGGATATACTGGCTCAAGAGGAACAATGGAAAATCAGGATTTGAAATCAGGTGTTTTGAAAGGGTAAGCATGTGCATTAAGTATAGGCCTATTTGGGGGAATAGATATTTTCGCATCTTTCTATGTATCAAAAACACCTGAGTAACTTTTCATGGGGAATTTTTCTGCATATATGACCTTTGGCATGTGCATTACGATTCCCCCCACCCCAGAAATGTGACTGAGACCATTATATGTATCTTTCAAAAAGATAAATTTCCCACCCATGAAGGTAATTGATGAGATATAAGCCAGCCAAGAGGAATGTACATACTTTATTGATTATATGAGTAAGATTATTAGGCTATAAACCATAGATATTATATTATGAAGTCAAAGCTTTACATTTATTATTGCAATGATGGACACAAATTGAAAACAGAAGACTTTATTCCAGAATTTCCCTTTACCATAAGAGTTTTTTTTTTATGAGTATCAATGTCAATATGATTGTCAGATCTCCATGGTTCCTGTAAATATAGAGATACTTAAATGTATCTTAGGTTAAAAGCAGGTTGTAATTAACATCTAAGGCCTTTGTGATGGCGAGGTCATAGTATAATTAATCGAAGTGTAAGACCCACATGCCTCTGACAGAAACTGCAAAGGGTGCAGATATAGTGTAGGGGATACACATAGAAAACCTTTTAACAATCTCTTGAATTGTGATCAAAATTCAACCATGCCAAAGAATAATATGTAAGAGATATGAAGAAGAAATTTCGTAATTTTTTTAACCTTATAACATTAAACAAATCTGTAGCCCAAACAACAAAATTGTACACAATAAATAATATTATAAATATAATATGAATAATTGAGGCTGAAAATGTAACTACTCACTCTATCAACCTTAGAGGTTCATGGATTCAATGATGGAACTCAATTTCAGCTACCTATTATCATTTTTCAGAATAAAAACTGGACAATTCTACAAATCCGGCCAGATTTCAGTAGAGGAACAGATATTGACACATGTAAATAGCACATACAGAACAGTATCATTCTAACAAAGCTTTCTACATTTGATGTAAAAAAAAAATTTATGTTTTGAATGATCCCCAGAAGTGCTTTAGTATCTTTGCTTAACTTTGACTAGTCTTTTATTTTCATTCACTTCAATGGTTCAAATTGAAAACTTAAATATCATCCAGTCCATTATCTGACCAGGCTACGCTAGCCTCTTTCATACATTCCAGAGTCAAATGATGCCTTATGTTTCATCAAGCAAACAATAGAACAATAGATTAGAACTAGGTGTCAGATGATGACAACAGTATAATTATTGATGGATGGATAAATAATGTCATGATGTCTCTGTATTCTATACTCGGAACTAACTGATATTCTCTCTAGGAAATGTTTCAATGATAATAGTGAAAAGTGGTATGACATACAGCTCAAGCAAATAAAAACATTCATACTTTTTGACAAACAGTGATTATATAATTCTCATTATTATACATGTAGTCAGCTATATATAAATATTGCATTGATAGAAATAAACAGTTTAAGATAGAGTTTTTAAATAAGATTATCAGACAGAAGTACAAAAAAAACATTATAGATATAGTCAAGTTTTCTGATTTCATCAAGGGAGTCAAACACAATCTAGCTCTTGATCCACCAGGATAATTTTGACAATTTGATCATAAAAACTCTGTCAATTAACGGCAAAAAAACAGAGGCTTGTAGGCAGAAACATCTTACAGATACTTAATCCAGATTTGATCCTGTAATTATTTGTAATATTTCAATTCTAGGCAAGCAATCTCAGTCACTTTCAGAATGAAAATATGACGTTAGATTTGTCTGTGATTAGATAAACCTCCAGCCATAAACTATGTTTTATCAGACATTTTGCCTTGATTTATACCAGTTTAAGGACATCAATAGCTTAAACAATAATTTTATAAAACCCTATCATAAAACTTGTGGAGACTGACATCAGTGGTTACTTCTTCCTCTTGTATATTTTCATAGCAAAAGCTATAAACATTTGTTTAGGTAAATTTCCACTAGATTTTTCTATTAAATTCATTAATTCTTGATAACTTTTTTCTTCATAATCCTGATAAACTTGTGATAAATTTAAATCACGATATAGTTTTTTCACTTTTTCTATTTTTTCTTCATCATTTTGAGCATAATTTTCCTGAAAAAAAAAAACGAGAAAACACGAGCTTATTCATTGCCTGTTTTATCAGCCTGTGTCATTGTCTCAAAGACTGTCATTCTCTGAGTGAAATTGATCTCTTCTCAAACAAATAGTCATGGTGTTGTCATCCAGGTTTCCTTGAGAAAACAATATGGTAGTACTGATCTTAACTGCTCTCAATAAAAGGGACAGAACTTGTTAACACTGTCTACTTCATCGAAGTAGAATGGCCAAACAACACAGCCACAATACAGCTAATGACTTGCCATATATTCAAGTATGATAGGCTAAGATGTTCTTAGTCTGGATATAAGGGATATCAGTCACCTTGTTCAAATGATGCAAATCCTAATATTGCAATTCACCCCTCAACAAATTTGTTGCATTGCTGAAAATTTTATATCCAAAACACTGTATGGAAAATAATATGTCAATACCTGTAAAACTTGTCTTTGTTCTGGAGTGACTCTTTGTAATGCTTGAACGACCAGCCAGCTACATTTATTATCTTGTATATCAGTACCTATTTTACCTATAACTTCTGGTGCACCAAAACAATCCAGGTAGTCATCCTGAAAAACATAAGAAATGGAACCAACTTGTCATAATTTGTGCAATCTTTCACCTCAACTGATCTAATCTGGTTTGTGTAAATATTAACTTTACAAGCTCAATTTTTATACGCCAACATGTCCGTCCATCCACAACTGCTCGTAAACACTCTACAAGGCACAAATCTTGACTAATTTTGACGAAACTTGGAATGGTTGTTTGTAATCACCCAAGGATTGAAAATCAGAAAAATCGAGAAAAATATTTAGTATGAGTTATTGCCCTTGTTTTTAAAACACTCGTTAGAATTAAAATCTAATGTCTGTAGTAGACACACAACATATTTAAGGTAAAAAATATCATCAGTATTGTTTCATAATATATTAATAATTACCTGTACTTGAAAGAAATGGCCCATTTTTAATAAAATACTTTTGGCAGTGTTGTGTGATTCATCATCGGATATTCCAGCCTGCAGAGAAAATTATTTTATGACAATGAATAATGTTTACGCATGGCAAGGAAATTCATTTCTCAGGGGCCATGGCCTGATGCTATGCTAATGAAGGCCAATAAAACTGAGAGGGGAATTTAATTCAAGTCAAATTGATCATTATGACTAGTTGTTGGTGTCCGACTAGAAAAATAATGTATCTAGATAGATCAAAATACTCTTACCATATACATTGCCATGGCAACTGGTAAATAAAAGGAATAATAAGCTGTTTTCCATTTAACTATAGTATTATACCTATCTATGGTAAAATTAGTAAAATCTATTTTACTTTCTGGTCTGGATGTTATTAAATCTAAACATTCTCCAGTCACAGTTAATTGAGTAATCTGAAATATAATTTTATAATAAAAATCTTAACTTTCACATTTTCCGTCAATGAGTACACACAAGAGCTTGACTAAACAACACAGTTTCCATCCAAAAACATAAAAACAACAATTGTATTCAAGAAAAATAACTTTAGTTCAACAGTAGTACTAAGAGCAAAATAACCTACTCAAGTATTTTGGCAATAGTTGAACCTCATAAGATAAAGATATTCAAAGACAAACAGTATGACTAGTATTTTGAAGCTGATGTTCCATTTCTTATCAAAAAAATTAATTAAGAAATATTCTGTATAAAAATCAAAAACACTTACATCATGAAATAATTCTAATAAATGAACATAATATGGTTGATCTCGGAAGTGTTTTTTAAGAAGAAAGTACATGGCAGATTCTAGAAAGTAGGAATCATTGATAGCTAGTAGCCCTACATTCTCCTGAAAATAGAAACGAAATACATCAAGCACATCATGAATACTATTTACTATACAGACAATTTTGAAACTAAAATATAATTGAGTATAACTCTAAAATTAACAAATATTTTCAGTGAGAAATAAATCTAAATCTTTTAAATAAAACAAATCCCAAAATCCAAAATTACACATGGCTGGTGAGTACTAAAAAGGATGCAAATTAAATAAGGCAACTTGTTTTTCAGTGGGCTAATGTTGGTTATTAACATTTGTTGAATGTTATGAGCACTGTCGTATATTTTAGGATCTGAGAACAATAAGAGAAAGCTTACCCTTTTATACCAACAAGGTTTACATCGTCTAGTAATAGAAGAATCTAACATATCATCTACCATTAGGGAAAATGCCTGAAACTAAAGTTTACGACGACTTTAACTCAGCATGCCAACATATGTGAATCTGATAAAAAAATCCTCATCAGGACAGCTTTCCATGTCAGTCCTTCCGATCTGCATCACTGACATGAAAACTCTGAAGTAACAGGATTGGAACCTGGACCTTAAGGTAGAGAGAAAGTCCCACAGCTACCATTGTAAAAATATAGTTAAAACTAAAACAGAAACTTACAAACTCAATACACCAGCCTAGAATTCTAGCTCTCCTGATATCATCATCTGTAGGATTCTGAGCTAGTTGATAGAATGATAATACCACTGCCATTCCCCTATTTTTCTTACCAAATGGTACATTATACTCGATCACCTAGAATAGAAACATTATTTATAACATTTTATAAACTAAGCCTTTTATCATTGTACATAAAATGTACATAAAATTTGAAACTACAATATATTACTGAAATTAATACACAAAATCTCATTTTTTTTAGTTGTCTGTCATTAACTTAACTAGATTTAATGTCAAGGGCTGTGACAAAGCCAAAAGAAAACTAAACAACTAAACCCTTAAACTATGTCAGCCCTGCAAGCCTATCCCTGTCATAGATAGCAGACTGAGTGTCCGTTGTTACAACCCATAGTAAGGTCAGATTAGAAGAACTTGGTAAAACATTAGTCAATTACCACATACCTCTTGCATTTTATCCATAACCAAAGCAACATGAGCATCTTTCATTCCGATATTCTTAATATCTTCAACTAGACTGGGGAATAGAGCATCAAATTTTTCAAGTTCTATAACACTTCTGGATTTCTTAGTTTCTTCATTTGTTCCATTAACAGCCATCCTTCTAATTTGTATATAGACCCTATTCAAAGATTTATTGTATGAAAAAGAGAAATATATAACATAACATACATTCATTTGCTTAATAGGAATCAGTGAGCCCCTCCCCTCCACTCAACAAATAAAATTACAGCTGGTGATAGCATCAGAGTTTCTAAGACAATAACGAGTCAACAACTACATCCCTGTCCTCACTGCCAGTTGCTCAATATTATCAATAAAAACATAGCATCTTGTAACAGAAACCAATGGTAATCACCTCTCCTTCTCTTTCTCAGAATCCTCAGTTCTCTGTGATTTTCTTGCCTCTCTCAGTCTCCGTCTCTTCCTCTATTGCGTAAATTCTTTGCGTCTTAGTTTATCGTTCCCAGTATTCAGGCACCGTTATTTTGTATACGTCTGAATCAGTTACGATATTTAACCTATTGGTCTTATTTCATCAACATAACATGTCAATATTCATATTCATAGGAAGAATTGTAGACAAAAATAAATTGATTGTCATGTTTTGGTGAGTAATTATATTTGATTGTCCAGACGTACAATGATGTTGATATTTCCACGTTGGAGGAAACGCCTACAAAAGACTGGTAAAATAGAAAATCGATGAGACGATTCGACCATATTAAGAATCGTGTAGGCAAAATCGGGTAAATTAAATGGGGCGATTTGCCACAAATTACTTAGAGTGAAAACCAATTGCTTATACCGATTATAAGTGTGTGTTTCAAAGTGTTTGTGTCTTCACAACTGTCATTAAAGCTATCATGGCTTTATAAACGTAAGACACAATAATCCATTTAAAAAAAAGAGGTAATGCCACTGACTCTCTGAATTGATATCTCACAGTTTATTTGAGGTACTAGGTAAATGGATAAGTCTAAGAAGGTATATGTGAAACATTTGAACTCTAACTTGATAGATGAACAGGCATAGAGCTGCTTATTCTGTTTCAAATAATGGGGTTACCTCCGAAGGGCTAGGTGGGCAGTCCATAAATTATTTTTGTTTTTACTTTATAAACCTGTTTAGGATCTTAATAACAACAAGACAACTTTAAAATGAAAGTTCATAGCCTTTATTATATAACTCTTTGTCTAGTACAGTAATAGTTTGGGCATCAAAGACTGAGCTCACACTTAATACTATTTTAATAAGGAATAATATTCTTAAATCTTCTTCAATGCAGCAATATGTATATTTATAAGATATCCATTTAGCAATACTAGGGACTCAATCTTTACTTGGGACTGTTCTCTGATAACTTTGCTCTCTGAAGTGAATCCTGTTTTTAAAAAAAAGTAAACTTATGTGAAAAAGTAAATTTAATAGGTAAAACATAATTTACAATAATGGACGGCTCAATAAAATACAAGATAAACAGGAATGTATTGGTTAAAGCATTGAAGTACAATTTGCTGTTTTTCATCAAATATGGGTGGTAAGAAAAGAAGTAGAAATAAAATCACAATCAATATGAAGCTTCAGCTTTATAAATACACTTGTACCACCAGCCATGTTAACTATCTTGAAAAGGTAACAAAAACTTGTTGAATTGTTTGTGGAAACATTTGGTATTCTCTTAACGTTTCACAGTAACTGTTCATTGGTATAGACTACATTAGAAACTTAAAAAGTTCTGAAAAAAATGTTCAGCCCTTTTGGTGAAGATCAACAAAAGGACCTAGTGTAGCTCTATGATCAATTAAAATCTGATGTATTTTAAACAAGTTTACAATAATAAATTAACAAAGACATATTATACAATGAAAATTCTGGTCTATCTCTGATTAATAATACTCAATTCTTCTTGTTCACGTTTATCAGACAAGGCTGTTAGTAATGTTGATAAATACTTATTAAAAGATTGTCGTACACTATCAGCATCCTCCTCCAGGTTAGTCTGTACAGTCGTTATTTTTCTTAAATTATGTGCTGAAACAAAGTAATTAAATCACTAAATAACATAATTATTAGCTACGTCAGAAGAGCTTAGTTGATATATATAGTACTTGGTATCTAAGTGTTTATGTGAAGATGCCATACTTAATATAAGACTACTCTTTATTACCCTTTCAGGAATTCTTGATGATATTCACAAAACAATGAGTAAGAGATTGATGAGCAATAGAAATGTATTATAGTCTGATATCAAAACATATAAAAAAAAATCTAACAAATTTTGGGTATAAAAATGATGGTTTCCACTGGTATATTTAATAGCGCTTCTTTTTTAAATGAATTTTGTTCCAAGTTTTTGGACTTGGACTTGAGTAATCTATTGTTTACCTGGTTCCTCTTCAGCTGCATTAAAAATAAAAATATTCGTATGTTAATTGTTTGCTTTAAAACAACAATTTGTGTATGCATTGTGATTCAAATACTTACGTAACTCTATTTCTCTAGGGCTACTATTTTTCTGTGTAGAATGTGCAAAAACATAACATTGGGTATCTTTTAATCCACCTTGATCCACAAAATATGAATACCTAGATAACATAGGATTAAGTGCAAATAAACAATGACAACATAAAAGATTTCTTGAAGAAAAGACATGAATCTATTGTTCAAGAGATTGTAAAGAGGTTTTCTCAAGTTTATATGTGTTTCAAGGATACTAACAGCATTGATTTGCATCTTCTCTTCTTCAAGAAATCAGTGCTTAATTTTATTGTGCTTAGTTTAACATTTCTTTAATATATTTGCCAGGTCTTTGATATTTAACTTCATATTAAAAACAGTTCCCTTATTAGGTAATAAAGTAGAATAAACACATTTAAGCATATTTTTATTTAAATTATCATGTATTAGAGCCAGCCGTTTTGTTCATAATATCAAAAATCTACACCTGACACGGCTAATGTAGAAGGTTGAACTGTCAAAGACCCAGAGATATATGATATTTAATACATCACATACATTTAAACATACAAACAAAAAAAGAAACATAATATGGTGACACATCAAATATAAATATTATATCCTTTATGAAGTGAGATAAACAAACAACATAATAGTGCTATATACTTGTGGAACACTGAGTGAGACAACACCTAGTTTTTATCACCATACTTACTAGGTCTAGATCTAAGCCTATCAGCATTAGGTTTAGCATGGGAGAAAATCACACATTGATCTTGTCTCACACCGGCTGTAGTAAAATAATTTATCCTAAATTGGAAAGTAACAATTTTTTAAGGATTTATTTAAGCCTTTTATCCACTAATCCAAAAAATTCTTTATTTATTTAGTACTACCCAGAACAACTAGTTCTTAAAAATAAGAAATTAAGAGAGAGACCAATTTGTTTTACAAGGATAACAACTTAGGTTCATGAGGATCCTTTCTACCAACTGCTAAACCCTTTGCATGGTATTGATTATCCATAGCTATTTTAAGCTGGATTGATTGTAATAATGCTGACCAAGATCAGAACATTATCATGAAGATGTAAATTTCTGAGGACATATACTTTTCATAACATAAAGTTAGTATGGTATTAGATAAACCTTCCTAGTAGACATGATGTTCTGTAAGATAACTGAACTCTTACCAATTTTCTAATTCTTTATCATGATTTTGTTGATCTGGATTATATACAAAGACAACACCATTTGTATCTCTGGCTATTGCAGGCCAACATGCTTCAAATCTACAATTTCAAATATAAAGCCAATTAATGGGAGAGAATCGTGGATTTTGATTCAAGAGTTTTGAATCAAATTAACACTTTCTGTTCTGGGATATACAGATCTAACAATGCAAATCTTGAAAGTGATAATTTTAAGATGTTGTTATTGTTTTTGTTGAAATGGTGCAAAAATATCACTGCATCATATCAGAATCAAATATTCTTAATAACTCACTTAAGTTCAACTTCATCATAAATAAACATACAAAGGCAGAATACGGCCACCTTTTGGAACACCTCATGGCAATCTACCACTCTGGTAGTAACATTCAATTTTTGGTTTCATTGTTCAACTTGACCCCCCTATAAACAAAGTGTGAATCACTTACTTCTTGTCTCCACTAACATCCCATAATTCAACTTCCATTCCTGCTTTTGCCTTGATTTCTGATGCTGACACTTCAAATTCTAAAATACTTTTAATGTAATAAATATTTTAGACATCTTTGCTAAATCATAGGCTGTTTGCATAGCCCATTTACCACTGGGTTGTTGGAATAATGAGAAAAGATGATAATTTTGTTTCTTAATTCACCTATTCAGCATTCCAGCTCAAATTTAGCTTCCTGTATGCATTTTACCACTGATAAAAATAATTGTCAGGAAAGATCAATTCAACTGTCAACACTTTCAGATAGCAGTTTGTATTCATTCCATTGTAGACAAAATGAATGTTAGCTCTATATAAAAAATGAAAAAAACTCACCGGAGACCTTGGGTAGGTTGATAATCTCCTAATGATGTATCTGTTGAATCACTCAAAAAATTCGATAATACTGTTTTACCACTCTGAAAAATAGTTAAAATCAAGTAAGAAATGTAACAGGCTTCAATTGTTTGTTGAATCCCCTTGATGAAACTCAACAACATTATCTTTCCAAAAGTGTATGTCTACTCAAGTAATTACTATTTCTTAAATTAGTAAAATCAACTTTTTATGAGACAATAAAATAGACTTAGATTTGACAAACTAACCTGCAACAAGTGCTGGAGTTTTAAGACCTTTAAAGGCTTTATAAATTTATAACCCAGTAGTGTACCGGTACAGTCAATTTTCAGCAATTTCAAATAAAATGGATAGAAGCTACTGTCAACTAGCCTACAGTGTGGTGCTAATCTCCTAGCATCAGTGTAAGGACATGGTATGGGCCCACAGTTGTCAATAGACCTAACTACAAACCGCAACCCCACCCCCTCCCCTCCTTTTCTGAGAAAATATATCAACCCTTTATTTCAGTTTACACATGATCTTTCACAGAAATTTGTTTACCTGGCATGGCCCCAGCATTAATATCTTCGCCTTCAGCATTATTAAGTTAGACAAAGTTGAAATAGTTCACTAATTAAAAGAAATTAACAACTTGAAGTAAAAGGAGAAATTGTTTGTTTTGGAATCTTGGTACAGCGCCCCTATAATTCAATGGAAGACAACTCCTAATATTGAGTAGGACAGTTCGCCCTTAAGGCCATTCGACCATAATTCATACACGGTAGGTCAGTAACGCCCCCAAAATGGAATTTATTAAATATTTTCAAGCACGACGGGCGACGTCCATTGGCATATTTAATCATAGGACCAAAACATAATTGGAGAAAATCCATATCAGACTCTCGAATTTCAAATATCTTATTCCATTATGTGAGCTCCTCTTCATCTTGACAAATCTGTAATGCGTGGACTTTGGTAGAAACGCCAATGGGCATATTTACGCTGGATTCGTCTGAAGAAATCTAGAAGCCATTTCTAGGTAAATTGACATAAGAAAATGCATTGTTTTTGTTTTGATTTTTTTTATTAGAAAAAATGTTTTATTTCATTTCAGTTGTTTGGTAGTTATCTTCACTATTGGCCGCACTAATTCTTGATGACATCTTATCTACAATGGTGGAATTATCACATTTTTACATGGTCCGCTGAAAACGACAGTTATTTCTTCACCTCTCCTGCAAAAAAGCCATAAAAAATTCTCAATATATATGCAGACTAGCCAGTAGCCTTCATAATGAACTAGGCCTATACAATGACATGTATGGTATAAACACTATATAAAGAATTGTAGCCTAGTAGCCCCCGGAAGTAGCAGACGGTAATTGTTGCTAGCGCCACCTGGCGGGGAAAATGCGCATTTCAGGGGGAGATAACCTAGTTTCCGGAAAGGCCTATAAGGAAATGTGTAGCCAGCATAGAGTAGGACGTACTTAAAATGAAAATTATACTACTCGATAAGACATTATAACTGTTGAAAAATAATAAATTAAAAAACTTACAAACATGAAATAGATTTCAGGCTACACAAATTACCATACGTTTTTCCATCACTGCCACAAATAGGAGCATAATTCATTGGACAGATCATAGGACATGGCTCATTGGTTGCTAATGGTCCACTGAACACGGCTGAAAAATAGTTTTCAATTTGTAACATTTCTTTTGAAATTTCGGACCAATTGTAAATTAATAAATCTCATTCAGAGAAGTAGGACCAAGAGTAAATTAAATAATTTTTTTATGGAGAAACTGTCTATAGTGGTGTTTTAGCTTACAGCCGCTGGTAGATATTTTTGGAAAACAGTAAATTTACCTTAAAAAATGAACTATCTGATGCTGTTATAGGCGACAATGCAAATGCAAACTCCCTTTAAAATAATTTGAAACTGGTCTTCTCAAAGATTATGTATACAAGATTATAACAATCGTTAATACTTGTGGCTGGTGTCCAATTACAATGCACTACTGCAACTAAACACAGTACACCTTTGCCCCTCCGATCAATCAAGTCTATGGCAACGGGCTTTCGGGCCTATATGACCTTTAAGTAAAACTTAAAACTGAACCTTGAAAGGTGATTACTTACCAGAAATAGCAACAGCGACTATTAAAAAATACTTCATTTTCTCAAATATCTATATCTTTTGACTACACAGTTTCACCTTATCGCATAAATCTTGTACTGAAGTGATTTAAGATTATTATTCTTATTAAAAAAAAAACCCAGACCCAAATCTTTTTATCTTATCAGTATTGAGAAAGTTACTTCTGTGTTTTAAAGAGAACACAGCCCAGTCTCAAACAGTCAAACGTACACCTTGCAGTAAAATCACAGAGAAATTGGGTTTCCAACGAATGCTTACGGCCCAAGCAATTATGGTCTACTTTTTTCTGCCTCTAGATCTTATTTATGTTATCTATATATTGTCAACTTGAGTGGTCAGAATCAGTGGTTGGGTAAACAGTTGATATTGGTTGGTTAATTTGAATGCGACCAATCTGATGAGATGCCGTGGAGCCCAAATCAACCTGATAAGTGTAAGTGAGAATAAAGTAACACTTAGATTTATTGACGGTCCTCTTTCAAATTGACTTTACGAATACAATGTTTGTAGCCGCGGCAGCTCAGTGAGCTTGATGCTTGCTCACTAATCTGAAGATCCGGGGTTCAATCCCCGAGATGATACCGTCGGATTTTTCAACCCGGTTTGTCAGTGATGCTGGTCGGAGAAGCTGACATGGAAAAAGTGTCTAGTAGTTCGGAGGGGACAATAAACCGAGGCCCCGTGAGCTGCGTACGTTAAAGATACCTCGACAGTTGGAAATTGAAAAAAGAGCAGGCTAATCTCGCTGTCATGGCAAAATTTCAGTCATTGCACTCTTCATGGCCTTGCCAGGTGCAGAAAAGTAGGCCGTAAAATTCCATTCATTTCATTTTCATTTATGAATAAAATTTGTCCCAGGTATCACATTTACCGTATAATTGCGAATATAATGCGCACCCATCATTGCCTTCAATAAATTGGGAAAAAATCTAACCATAAAACACCCTCGATAGAATTAAATTTAAAATTGGCAGATGAACAATGACTATTAGAGCATTGGCTATGGCATTTTCTTTTTATACCCAGCAACTGTAAAAACTAAGGTAATATTTCATAATATATTTATTTTAACAGATATGAAAATAAGACATAACCTTTGTACAACCTATCTAATATATCAAAAATAACTTATTTCATTTATAAATTATATTTTACAATCTATTATGCAATTACAAATATAACCATTACTTGTTTCTACTCAAATAAAGGGGACGAAATAACAGAAAGGCTACTATTAGGGAAAAACGAAATAATTTGAAATACAATGAAAGGGCTATAAATGCTCTATCTCTGACTAGATTCTAGGATATAACGGGTGATTTACAGAGATTATAAATAAAAGGTTTTCTAATTTTTTATGTGGATTGGGGACACTGATCAATTTGCACCTTTCCAATTTCAATCAGTCGCCTGTGGTTCTTGCGATTCCACTAAAATCTAGCGTTATAAGACGTCACTATTCGTATCACATCTTCCCCTTGTGATCAATGAACAGTCATCATGTTAGACGATTAGTTTTTGTGGAATCGCAGGAACCCAGATACACATAAAAAGTTTAGAAAACCTCTTTACAATCTATTTAACATTGAGATAAATATGAATCAACATAACAATACAACACATCAGTCCTTATCAGTAATCAGAAATCATTAACCAAAAAAAATCAAAGTACATAGAAATGCTAACCAACATTTGTGAGTGTCTGAAAATTCCCCAAATTATTTTGTGTAGTGTACTGAATATATCCAGTAATTATCTTAATACTATGTCATGGAAGTTAACATAAAAAAATCCACATAAAACAACCTTACAATATCACCATTATGTTATAACAGCATTGAAAGCACATGTATATAATAACAATATGACAATTATATATAAATCAAGTTGCAAATGATTATGTATGTACATATGGAGACCAAATATTGGAAATTTAACCTATTTTCAAGCATTCATTTCTTCAGGTTAGCAAAATAAAATTAGCTCTTGTGATCAAAATAAGTATTTTTGTACTTAAAGGGCATTCCATAGATTATAAGCTTTACCTTTATATACATTTACAGCATAGGAAATATATTATGCACATTCAGTAATGTTTCAAGACATTGTTGATGTTTATTTTATTATGAGCACTATATACTTCAGGCATTATAATTTTTATTACCATTTGATAAACCAAAATGAAAATAGACTCTTGATTATGTTTGAAAACGTTACTGGATGTTCATAGATATTTCAGTCTACAGATATATACAATAACAATATCACATATCCAATTGAAGGGACTATATTTATATCACTAGATTTCCTCTATACACCCACAACACCCTATTCTATCTCTGTGAATGGTTGGTTTTTATTCCTCCCCATTCTAATAGTTTCTTATCAGCATTCTCTTCCCAATTACTATCTAAATCTAGCCTTAGCTGAAATTAATACAAAATATGAATAAAAAATAATTTCATAACATAACAAGCTATGTCTCCTGGGGTGTTTTCACCTTCTGAGGGTCTGGGACTAGGGTGTCAGGTGTGTGGCCAACTTGTGTAGGAGAATTCATTTTGAATTGAGAGAGCACCTCACACCTGTGCATGCTGAAAATGTGGACGATACAAATTTTTGCTGGTGTGGAGGGTCTAAATGGTCTAGGAGTGAGACGGCTGAGAAAGGTTGGGAACCACTGAGCTATGTAGATTCTGCAAAAGGAAGTTATCAAAAGCAGTCTCAAAGTGGCATGAGGTGATCAATTGCAAAAATGATGTAAAAATGTTCTGAACGTATGATGAGACTCCATTTTGAAATGTTCAATATTTTTAGATGCTAAAGAACATTTAAAGCTGTATAGATTCTGCAAAAGAGAGTTGACAAAACAAGCCTCAAATTTCGTATTTTCTGTCAAACATAATTTAAACATTACTCTACCTTCCTACTCTGTTGTCTTTGTGTATCTTTAGCTTCCCATTGTTTTTGTTTAACTTGAGCTTCTCTTACAGTGGCTCCACCACAGCCCCACACCTACAACATATACATGATTACTCTAAAAATAGACAAACTATCTACCAAAATCACAGATGGAATCATCCATGAATGGCAAGTGATTCAGAGATATTCCAACCTAAAGCAACATGAAAACAATGCAACTTTATTAATAAGGGGTGAAAACCAACACTGGGCTGACCCTCTTAAGTCTCTTGCTCAGTCATAAGAATGTCATATCTTTAAGATTTGAACCTACAGCACCTGATTGACTAGCAGTTGACAATCGTTAGATGGAAGTATTGATATGTACACAGTTCAAAAGTTGTTAACCCTTTTAAGGAGATATTCATATAGCCACATGCAAGGATATGTATTAATTAAGCTGACAGCTGACACCAAGTTAACTCTGGATAGCACTGGCACTGGCATCCGTGGGCTTGAGTTCACCTCTTTTGTACCAGATGTATGTCAATGACAATCCATCATACTACAGAATAGAATACCAATCCTACCTCTATTTTATGAAGAGCACAAGGGACACCATAGTGATGTATTTCATCAAATTCTTGAGGTAAAAAC
The DNA here is from genome assembly GCF_000327385.1 of Lottia gigantea. Taxonomy (NCBI): domain Eukaryota; kingdom Metazoa; phylum Mollusca; class Gastropoda; family Lottiidae; genus Lottia; species Lottia gigantea. The sequence continues at coordinate 1,373,872 of NW_008708401.1, forward strand.
AGCACTTTATTCTGGTTTCCTTTACCAATTTGAATTCCTTTAGGAAGATCTCTAGAAAATTCATTCCACATTAACATTTTCTCACCAGCTGGAAAACGCAAAGAGAAGCAGTGCATTATACCAATCTCATGATAAAATTGATTTAACAGGGGGCATATTGGTTTATTGAATTCCAATTCAAGTACTGCCAAGAAAGACAAGCCAAGCTATCTCAACCTTAACTTCCTGTACAGATATCAAATCTAACTTACCTTGTATAACTCTATATACAGGTGATATCTGGATTAACATACAATTTTCACCTCCAAATAATGACGAACTTTCTCTAAAATAAAGATAAGTGTTTTTCTTACTCAGACAGAAGATTTAAATTTAAAGCTGTGTAGCTTTATTACTACTATTGACACAAAAACTACAAAAAATATATTGAAACTTACTATGTATTCTAATATAAAACTACTAATTCTCCTTTTGGACAATTTAAAACTTTGTGGTATCAATCATGAATGGTGGGGTCCTCGGTGAACGAGATTCTAGTTTTTATAGTCAATAGTCAATGATACATATTTGGAAATTGGACAGAAAACTATAGAAATCCACCAGGGATATCAATACGCAGTTTTAGATATTCTAAGAATATGCAGCTTAACTAACCTCCATCCACAATCTGCTGCTACACAATATAAATTTCTACCTTCAAATGATAAAACTGTCATGGTTGGTGCAGAGTATGATATCACATGATGCATAAACCTACAAAAAATATTCACATTATTTAGATAAATGACACAAATTAAACACATTAATAATCTTATGTATGGGTGAAACAGTCATAGTTACATCAATATCAGCTAATTTTGTAAAAATATATATGAAATTCACAAATAGACGGAATATGGTTCTACTTTTAATTTAAAATGTTTCAAGTTTCAAGCAATTAAAATTACCATTTACTCCATTTTCAATGTTTCTAATAATAAGAGCTTATTCATAAGTGAAATAAAAGTCTAAAGCACCAAGGTTAGGACTGCAACATTCGTGTAAATACTCAGGTTCTGTTCCTTCAGGAACATAATTCAGGTCATTGTCACTGCAAAACAGAGAAACTTACCTATTTAAAGACATACCATGTTGGGAAGAACTATATAATAATGTCCAACTTTGACATCTTGATAATCTAGCCTAAAACAAAAAATTTACATACAGACCTTGGCCCTGTCTCTCAATAAATCTTGTGGAATTTTATATTGTGAAAATAAGGATATTTGGATGTTGTCAGTTTCTTATAATATTGTATACTACAAACAAAAAAGTTAAATAAAAACAGTGCTTCTGATTTTGACAATAAAATAAAAAGCATGATTTGCTCTTACCAATTTCATGAGTAAATGATAAGAATTAAGTAATGGATTATTGGATGGTGTTTCTCCAGTGGGACTCTTGGTAAAACATGTCGGTATAGTAGCTGATAGTATCCATAACATTCCCATAGTCACTAAATAACGACCTTCAGCAAAACCTTCCAACTGCGGGACTGGAGCTACTTCCTGCCAAATTACATACATTGAACGTGAATATGTACAACGTGAACATGTACAAACAATATATAAAGAGAAAAGAATTTGATTTGAATCTGTCAATACTCTTAATACAATGTATAAGCATAATGTAAGCATAATGTAAAGTTATGAATTGATTTCTGCTCTTATTGTAGAAATTGAGAGAAATCTTAGAAAAGATGTCATTATGTACTAAAATATACTTACAAGTTCTGATGGTAATTGAGACCCTGTTAATATACTAAACACCCAATTATGTACACCACAGAAAAAATGAGGACAATTCCATTTCAACCAACTTTCAAATGCATCAAATCCAATCTCTGATTCTACACCAAACTGAAAGTAGAAAAAATCTCAAATAATAAACATTTTATATCAACAACATGTCAGGTTTCTATTTACAGAAATAAACATTTTCATGATAATGGGCTTAAATTCCAATGCATGTCTGTAGTTTTTTGATGAACACAGATAGATAGAAACATCCATTTTTACAAGTATAACAATATATCCTTTTCTGGACTATATTTTCATAGTTACAGCTGGGTCAACTAAAATAATGAGGAAAGATAACTTATTCAGGGCTACCAGCCAAGCCAACCAAGATTAAAACCCACGTCCACCATTTGTTCGATAAACATGAACAATATTAAGTAAAGACTCTAACTGACTGTGCTACAAAACTAAATATGTGATATGTATAGTTTTTATGACTCTACAAGGACGACATCATTGTAGGTATCCGTGGCTATATGAAGGTAATCTGGTTTCTGACTGTACTTACCATACTAGTAACAACAGATTCAAATATCTTATCATCTCTTTCATCTTTACAATATGGTATTTTAGATGCTGATAATGTTAAAGCGTAGGATATTTCTACCATTTCTAAAGCATCTGAAATTCAAAAATACATACCAGTCAGTTTATATACTCAAAATATCAAACTAACAGTATTATCTCTTTTCAAAAGTTGACAAACTCTATGGCAGAGAAATACAGATCGGTTCTTTTATCAAGATAATCTTTCTGACTGGTACATTTTTAAGTACCATATTATTGAGAATATAGTGCATAAAGTATATAATGCACACCCCTTCTCACCCTATTGGATTTCCTATCAAAAGTCTGTGGTTCTTGTAACATCTGAAAAACTTATGAAAATATCCACAGAAAGTACTTCCTATCCACATATAGAAAATCAAAATAATATAAAAGGCTATAGCGATCTATATAGTTGATAAATATCCCAAAACAAAATATTCTTCTTCCCTTTAATATCTAGAGAAAAATTTATTCCATACCTTGTTTATTAAGCAATTGATTTCCATTAGCAAACAATCTAAAATAATATTCATGTTGTTCTTTTTCATCAAATTTCTTAATAACTTCTTTCCCAGATTTAGTAACTGTTCTCGAGTTATTCTCTCTTTATTAGAATGTCCATTTACCATCATACTGTACATCAAACTACCAAATTTATGTAGAGGTCCATGGAACACATCCTGAAAGTACAAGACATTAATTATGCATTGTAAGATATAAAAGCAAATCTTGCAGGAGTTAAAAGTAGAGTATGGAATTGGAAATTGTTTTGCCAAAAGGAGATTTAATGCATGGCATGTCATTGTTCAACAGATGAAAATCAATCTTATTATTAAAGCGTATTATTGCATATAAATTGCACTTATATAATACTGTCAATATTGACTAAGGAATCTATTGTGAAAAATTCAAAAAAATTACAATTTGGCAGGCCCCTTTTTGCTATATATTCTGCCGTTTAGTCCCCCCCCCCACCTCCCCTTATTCATTTCATCTGATTATGAAACTTGTAATTGTGTTGAATCATTATGTACTGTACTTTGTTATCAAAAGAGTTTTTTATACCATAATATAATTCCCTAGTGTTTTCTGTTATAGGCCCTTTTTATGGTCATAAACTTCACATTTTACACGCAAATAACTGACAAACAAGCCTTATAACCTACATTTTTAATTAATGTATATTAACATATATTATGACATTTTAGATAAACAGAAAAAAAATAACATTAGGATATATACCACTGTTATCAATCCAGATAACTTTTTAAAAAATATAAATTTCTGTATGTATATGACAATACAACAGATAAGGTGATAGTCTACACCTTATTTTTCGCATTACATAATAAGATAACATTTTGTATCTTAGTCTTAATGAATTTGAATCAAATTTTATTCATTTTGTCATATGATTTCTCTTGCAAAATTTTCCACCAAATCAAAATAGTTTTTTTGACTCTGTCAAGAATAGCTATCAAAGGTTAGGTTAAGGTCAGTCAGTTTCAGACTAATCAAATCCTAACAGTAACATTATTCAGACTAATATATCAATATTCAATAGTAAATAACTCCTTCAGGCTACTACATCAAATATATAAATATATATCAATTCATTATGAATTACTAAACCTAACCAATATCAGACGGTAAGCAGCTGTTTGAAATACTGTTATTAATTTTGGAAAAAATATGCTAATGGTTTAAAACATTTGCTTTCTATTACCTCAAATGTATTTCTTGATAATTCCCCAGGATGTGTATTACCTCCATCAGCTGTTAGTTCTAATTTCTGAAAAATATATAAACAAATGTCTCAATATATTCACACAATTTTGTGATTATCAAACAAGGATTACTGTTGCTATCAGTGATGACATCACTGGAAAAACCTAAAATGATCACCACACACTATTACTGTACACTAGTCTTCAATTACAGGTCTTGCAGAAAGGAAAGGCGATGAAAAATGATTTGCACTCTCAATTGTACCCCCAATTTATTTTTGACAAATAAAAAAAATATGAATTTTATACGTTTTTACCTCAAAATATGTGTCAAAATGCACCAAATCAATTCAATTTTTGGAAAAATTTCTTGAGAGAACTCTCTAAGAAGTTCCATTAGAAGCCTGCGACAACACACTTCCACAGAGTTGCCACAATTAGAATTCAACCTTGACAGTTGTCCCCCTATTGAGTCAGCCTCACCCCTATTTGTACCCCAAGTCTCAGGATACGATCAGATTAATTTATACCTGACCAAATAAATCAGCAAGCTAACCCACAAAAGAACTTTAGTTAATATGCAATTTTGATTTGTATATCTGGTATAAGAAACTACAAAATAACTCTATTTTTAAATGTGCATATACAACTCCATAAATATTATCTGATTTATAACCTCGATTGATCAAAACAAACCAAATTAATTACTGAACTTATATCACTGCCACTCAAGGACAGATATCTCTAAGTGTGATTTTATCAATAAGCTTTGGTTGATTATTTAAGGTATTTAATATTTTTATATCAATAAAAAAATCTGAGATTTGGACAGTGATTATGATGTTTCTTTTATACTTGAGGTCTTAAAGTTGCACGAAGGACACAAGAGTCGAAGTTTATATTCTCAAATGACCGAAGTATTTGACCCAAGAAACAACTTTGTTTGAAAGACACAAATATTTCTCTTACTCATGAAACAAAATACACAAGGTAAAAAAGTGTCGCTTTTTCATTCATTTTTAAAAAAAATAGACCTCACAATGACCAGTGAAGAAACATTCGAACTAGTGACAAATAGATAGTGGTTTTATTACTTATTGTTTTAATTAAAAAAAATTAACCTCATGTGTCGTTTGAAGTCATAGCTAGGTTTGTTTTTATTCATGTAAACATGTAGTTATTTACAGAATTGTTGTTGAGTGTATTGTTTATAAGTAGTACTACACAATACAAAAATACTGTTAAAATTAGCCCTAATGTTGTCAACATTTTTCTTAGTTTGTATCATATTCTTAGTGACACACTTACAGTCATGTAAATATATTAAATTTTTATTATGATTGTTATATTGATGTTTTTACTTGCATGTATTTTGCACATAAAAATTCATCTCTATTGCGTCTATTAAAAAAAACAATTTCAAAGTTTTAAGAAGATTTCTATATACAGTAATGAAGTAATCATTGCATAATGTTCTTAATGTTACATATATCAAAATGGTCAAGAAAGATAGTGGTGTTTAATTATATTGTTAAGTTCCTCCTGTTGTCCAAACAATGTTTTATTTTGTTTCTTTGATATATTTCATCATCTTTATATTTAATTTAACAGATGTTAAAATAAGATCAAATGTCTGTGCATATACATGTCAGTTGCAGATAAGGCACTGTAGAGACAACAAGGTTGCAACTCACTACCAGTAACTCTTAACACCAGTATGTGAAAATTGCAATGGTGCATGCAATGGTACAATTTGATGCTTTCAGTGTCAGTATAGACATAAAACGTTTTGAAAACCTCTTTAAAATCACTTTAACATAGTGAATAGTAGTGTGCCACCTCGATTTCTTTGTTATATCCAATAAGAAATACTTGTATAACTCCAGTAGGCTTATACTATGTTTATTTAATAACAAACCAGGATACAAGACTAGCTACTACTGTTATATAAATATTGATAAATCACATCTTTAACAGTGTCTTTACATCCTGTTCAACAAATATTTCCTTTGTAAATCCTTTCTTACTTATGTATATATCAGTTACCAATGGGTCAACCATACCTTTATTGACTTTAATCAATTTGGGCTAAAGCAGATATCAAGACCAAATAAAAGTTGGTCCACTTGCATTGATCGATAAAGTATCAATTGGCATTATAAAAAAAAGGGAACAAAGCTAGGTTGGTTTCCGAAATCATTGATAGTGGCATCTTAAATTTTCTTATCCACCACTTATCATTTACAGCAACTACTCAGATCTCACATTGCTGTATTTTTCAAAAATGGATAACAACCATTGAACTTAAAGAGCTCATTGTATAACAATTAAATGATAGAAAAAAAAGTGATATCAAATTTTTTGAAAGTACAAGTAGTTAGCCTTGACATTTGTCCTGAGGACAAGGTTGATATCTGTATTTGCCAGTCATGTCTGATTGGAGATCCAAAGTGACTCCATGCAATTTTGATCTTTAGATTTTAGGGACATTTTCTCGAAATTTTCTGAACTTAAAATTCATTCTAGATGAAAATTGGTACAGTATCTAAATTTTCACGTTAAAATGTATCTGTAAATGTCAATACTTACTTCAAATAACTTAGATAGACTTGCACAGTACGCCTTGTTGGAGGCCCTTCTTGATGAACGATTCTGTATTCCCCCAATGCCACCGGCAGAGTTGGATGATGAAGGTCCATCTTCATCAGGAGTAGAAGGGGCCTGACTATTCCCCATGATTTTCTTATTCAAACGAGTATTGTCCTATTAATATATCATTATCAAACTAAAAGATTATCAGACGACTTTCTTCACTCGTGTTATGACTTTTTACTAATAAACTTTTATTTACATTTGGGTCAAATCATCCCAGGATGCATCAAACTTACAAATTCGTACCCAATCTTTAAAAAACAAATGAATTATTTCATCTGATTATTTTGAACCAATTAATATAGAGACAGGTAAACTGCTATCCATTTCATTAAAATTTTAAAAAAGAATGTCTCTTGTGGATAACTGTTTTAGATAGCCGACTATGATAATATAGAAAAAAAAGTCCGAAGAATTTGAATGTATGGTTACGTTTTAAGAAAGAGATGGCGCATAATTTCTTCCGGTTGCATATCATTTCGCGTCGGCAGCCCACACCTGTAAATTTTTACATATTGATGGTTAAAATAATAGTCTTTTTTGCTGATTAAAGATCAGATAACTGTTTAATTAACTGGCGATTTAATTAAGCAATTAGGATCGTGATTAATGCTTTATGTTAAAGGTTACGGGTGATTTATATTTGCGCATTTGTTGAAGACAAGAAGCTGTTGTTTGGCCGCAATGATTTCAACATAATGTCATTTTTGACATAAAAAGATAATATTTTCTGTGAAAATATCTCTGTGATGGTTTTATTCTACATGTGAAAATGTCTAAGTGCGAGTGTTCTACACGGATAATACCAGCAACATGTGCTTGGACGTTGCTTTTAAGTTCAACGTCTCTGTATTTTGCATTTGTGTAAGTGTCCCCCTTTCCCATTTTATTTTTTTATACACTCACATACAGCTTCCTTCATATTTATGGGCATTGTTTCCTGGCATTTGGTTAAGAGGTACAAGCATTATGTTTCTTAAGACTCAGCGTTGTGCAGAAGTACCATCCATTACCATTGCACATCTACAAAAACAAACAATGTTACTGGTACTGCTTGTCATTACTTTTTTTAATAAGCTTATTGTCTTAATTTGAGTTGACCAAGAGAAGGGGAGTACAGTTTTAGTAGGCTTCATATCTAGAACCTGACAAAAATGTTCTGTAAATGTCAAAAAAATTGTAAGGTTGAAAACCTGGGAGAGCATAGATGCATTTTGAATATGGCATTAAGTTTAACTACGGTACCGGTAATGCTGTTATTATGCCAACTGTCAAGTATTGTTAACCGAGTGTCATGATTCTTATTTTACTTTCTATTACAGATGCCGGTATCTTCTATTCGAATATTCGATAGGAATTCCAATATTTTCAGGAATAATAACAATATTTGTGTTGGCCAATTTATGCATGGCAACATTCATGGATCCAGGGATTTATCCTAAGCGTAAGAATATTATTTTTTTTTTCATTTTGTATATGTATGTACAAACCTTTCGTCTTGCAACAAAAGAGTTTTGGATTTATTTGTTAATAAATTAGATTATTATCCTTCCTCTAATCACCTCCTTACAGGAATGGCTTGGCAATCAACTGTGCTATTCTATTGTAGTGTGTTGGTGATACTTATTAAAATAAATTAACTTATGGACTATATGATTTGATTAGGTGTTTTAAAATTGCTTATAAAAAGTCTTATTTTCCATGATTAGTAACAGTAACTGTAATTTACTTCTATAAATTTCAGCACATGAAGACGAAGCTAAAGATGATGATTTTAGAGCTCCTTTGTATAAAAATGTAGAAATTAAAGGAATAACAGTTCGGATGAAATGGTGTACAACTTGTCAGTTTTATCGTCCTCCTAGATGTTCACATTGTAGTGTCTGTAATACATGTATAGAAGTAAGACTGTTATTTCTAATGTATTTTTATCAAGTTTGTCAACCTTTTCTTCATCATTAGTACACTGCATTTTAAATATGTTTCGATACGAAAGCCATAATCATTAGAAAAGTGTATTCCACATTTATTTGTGTCAAGTTTTTCTTTTCTAAATTACACTTTGCATTTCAACATATGTTTCAATACAAAATCCATAACCAGAAGTCAAGACAAAAGTGCATCTGTTGCTTTGTAAACATCTGAACTTTATTTTTTAAAAATCATTTGATAAAAGTGTCTTGATTGTGACCAGCCTGTATTTGTGTACACATTATGCAGCAAGGATAATGCCCAAGAATAACTAGTAGAAAAGATGTTTGAAAACCTAAGTTATTATCATAGCTTACAATAATAAAATTACACTGATACAAATGCAATACAAAAATTGCATGATCTTGTCGCAGGAAAGCTGAAACAGATCGATATGTTCTGATAGATGATCTTTCATGATACGAAATGGTTACAATATGCCTGTGAAATTTCTATTTTCAGACATTTGATCATCATTGTCCCTGGTTAAATAACTGTATAGGCAGAAGAAATTATAGATATTTCTTTTTATTTTTAACATCGTTATCATTACATATGTTTAACCTGTTTGCACAATGTTTAGTGTATATATTAGATCATCAAGAGAGCTTACATCAAGCTGGTACTATTGTATCGTATCCTTTTTATATACAAATGTAAAATGTGGAGACATGTTGTAGTAACTTTTGTCCATTCATCAACATTTGTTGTAGATAAATATAGACTGCAGACTTTCAGCACTCATTGTAGACAAAATTTAGCATTAGACCAACAAAGTCCCCATGTTCTCATGTATATTGTTCAAGAGATATATTGTTTGACTTCCTTAACCCTCTAACAGTATAGTGTTAATGTGTATAATAGGGTTATTGTTTGTACCAGTGATAGGGTTAACTGGTTTCCATATAGTACTAGTATCTCGAGGTAGAACTACCAATGAACAGGTAGGTTGTACTATTTTTATCTTAAACTGGCATCATTCAAGTTTTTCAGCGTCCTACTTTTCTGCACCATGTGGGCTAATGAAGATGGGCAACTCCATGCGAGGTGCAATGAGGGATATTTTGCCAGAACAGCGGCATTAGCCTGCTTTTTTTCGATTTCCAACTGTCGAGGGATCTTTTAACGCGCACAGCCTGTAGCACAAGACTGTGGCATTTTCCTAGTCTTTTAATTAAATTCCAACTGCAGGAGAGAACTAGTGATGGCATTGGTGGTATGTTGTTTTAAATATATTTTTATGTCAAATTTATTTTTCAGATGACTGGTAAATTTAAAGGTGGACACAATCCATTTGATAAAGGGTGTTTTGACAATTGTTGTTACATACTCAGTGGTCCACAATGGCCAAAGTAAGTTTGTTTCTGTTAATCAAAACTTAAATATGAGAAACATTTTGGATTGGCTTCATGGCATTGATGTTGAAAATTAAGATGTGCTTTTGAGAGTTTCTTCCCTTTTATTTTCCCATGGCTTTGTGTCAGAGATATATTGATTTGAAACAATAATATCAGAATCTAATACTGCTTCATCAATTGACCACTCTGCCATGCTATGGCGTTGAAATTGATTGTTTTCTTCTAATGTGTACTGTCATAGGAGTGTGTTGTAAATACTCTCCCCCCAAAGGAAAAGAAACATGTACTGTTCAACTAATCCAATGAATCAATTTGTTGCACCAACGTAATAAGTATTCATCTAATGTTCTACCACTATTTAAACAACAGTGAGCTTTATCAGTATAATATAATTTCTTTCTTTTAGATTGATATCCTACATTCCTAAAACACGTACAATAAACGTCCATTCTTCAAAGATAACCTACGTAGCAGCAGATAAAGATTTCAAGATGTTTTCTGATTCAGCTAATGTTAATGGTATCAAACATGATGAAAATTCAGCAAGCAACAGTGTGAGTAAATCCTAAGGTTGTATATTTCACAATCTCGGCATCCTAGCAATATGTAACTGTCAGTAATAATATAGTATTGTGCAGTTCTCAATGTAGTATTGCATGGTATAAAACAGGTAAATTATAGAGATGTATTCAGTAGGAAAATTGTCTTGTGACAAACAAAAGTCATCTGTGTGAATTTTTCACTTTACTTTAAATGTGGTCATCTGTTCTGTATAACTTCTGAGCCTCTTAGTGGGTCCAATTCTTTTACTGAATGTAAGCATGTTGACTAATGATCTATATATGATATTGCTGATATTCAAGCCCATTACTTAATAAATTTATTACAGTTATCTTGTTATATTGTCAATGAAATATGAAAGATTATACAAGTTATACTGAATACATCTCTATACTCTTTTATTATAGACAATTTTTACCGTTTCTAAATATAATAAAATTTAACTTCAAATATTGAACATACCACTATAGTACATTTTATCTAATGCATGTTAATGTTTGATGTGCTACTTCATAAACTATTTTGATATTCTACTGAAGACAACTTAACATGTGTGACCTAAGGCATTGGCATGGCAGGATTTTGAATCTTTTTAATATTTGGCTTTTAGCAATAGAGTTTATTAGAAAATTTTGAGTGCATAGACAAGACTTTATGAAAATAGAAATCTATATCAAATAACATAGCATTAGACCCTTTCTAAAATTAGAAGGAAGAATGATAACTAAGAGACTAAATTTAAGGGATTAAGCATAACCTAACATATTTTCTTCTTCTTTTTTGTATTGACCAGTTGAAAATTGCAATTAGGAAACATAATGTTATATCTTTATTTAATGTCATTAATATGTAATTTTGTTTGATTATAGCGAAGAGTTATCTACCATGATGATGTTGACGATTATAAAGGCAGCCAATCTTTAGATTGTGAACCATCACCACCTACAGCAAGAAAGAACGGCTCCTATACCAACTTGTTTAATAACACTCCAACAACATCCATAGGGGCGTCATTACAGGCTGCCCAATCTCATAGCAGTTTGGTCGGTCGTGCCTCACCTAAAATCTATCGACCTAAAAACTATTACGAACGTTCTCCACAACGTTCTCGACCATCATCACAGGATCATTTAGACGGAGGACATGGCCACAGACGCGCTCCGATTGCCACTCTGGATGACGTAATTCTTCCTAAACAAGCCTCTCTTTCTTCCCCTGACAGTATTAATAGCGCTGGAGGCTACCGAAATCATCATCGACCTCCCCATAGTAGAGGTCGTACTCCAGACAGAAGTCAAATCACAGAGCGAGGTCATCCTATCATACATACTGGTCGTGGCGGTGGACAGCCATTCACATCTGGAAATACGTATGTTCCTAAATCAGGTTCCCAACCTCTTTTAAATAATTCAAACAATACAGCATACAGAAATAACTTTTCACCGGCAAATCAATCTCATAATAAATCACGAACAGGCGGACAAAATGTACCAGTTTCAGCTGGGTATAACAGGGCTATGCCAAACTCTTATATTCCACCTCATGATAGTGATGATGATGCTGCCGGTAGGCCGTTATCATTTGTTCGTGCACTTCAAGTGAGTGAAGCTGTGGATCAAAGAAATAGACAGTTATCAGCAATGGATAGAAAACAGCAGAGAGAAGAAAAAAATCGCAGCTTATATGATACGAGTTATGAAATATCTGTGTAGATAAAAAAATTGTTTTTATTTGTAATTAAATGTTATATTGTGTACCTTGCCCAGCTATAGTGGGTAAAGACAGATGTCAGGAGAGCCAATTTATTACAGTGATTGGTGCATGCTTTTATATAGTTTGGACTGAAATTCAGCAAGAAAAGTTGTAGGAGTTGTTGATACCAAAACAGTTATTATAAAGCTGAAAATGGACAAAAGTGAGAGCATAAGAACAAGTTGTGTTCTAATTGAACATAACGTATAAAGAAAATGATAGATGATAAAACGAAAAAGAAACTATGCTACGAGTGATTTAGATTTTTTCCTCCTCTTCATGATTTGAAATATTAAATGTGTATCAAGGAATAGTCTCAGATATTTCATTGAATTCATATTTTTCTCAACTTTGACTCATTTAGAAACATTTAGAAATTTCTAGAATTTTGGTGCAATTTAACCTAATAAACTGCTATATAGGCTCTTTATCATATATACTTTATACTTAGACTTATTCTTCATACATTGGTCGATTAGATGACAAGTTAGATCCAATTCCAGCCAAAGCTGATATCACAGACTAGGGCCATGCATTCTGTCAGATGTTGAATATACAGAGAATGATATGTATTGAACAAGACTTAAAATCCAATTCTTGTATGAAATTTTGACTTCTCATAGAGCACCAAATTTTCTTCAGATTTGTTTTGATAGCCTTGTATTGCTTCTAAACTAATATTACCTAAGCTATACCAATAGGCACATTAATTAACAATAGCGCTTGATAAGGAAACTGTTAAAGTTATTTGTTTTGGAAAGAGAACCTGTTATGTAAAGGAACTATAGTTGCCTATCCTTAGTATAGGCTTCCTAACCAATACTATGTGAATAGTTAGAATAAGCCTTTCTGTCTAAATGATGTTTATAAAACTGGTATAAATGCTCAATGTATATATCTTTTATATTGTAGTGAGTTATTTTAATCATTGTAAACTGATATCTGTTTGTAACTTTATAAAGAACTGTACGGTTCAGTCATCTTTTATAAAAAAAAAAAAACTTCAGTTGCCAACAGCTCAAGCTCAAACTCCAAAAAAAATTGAGTTTCATTATCTTCAGTTTTGAGTCATATTCCATGTTTTATATTAAAGAAAACTCCAAGAAAAGCTTACAGGTCTGCCATTGCGAAACGTAAGCTTATTTCAATATACAATGATTATGTTGCAAATGTTTTATACTTATAGTAATAATATATTTTGTACATCTACTATGCCTTCTTATTCTGCTGTTTCATCTTAATTATCAGGTGCTTTATACCTCAAGAAATATATTTTGGACCACTGTAGCTCATACAATTATAGCTTGATTTGACTGGAGACTGTCATCTAGATAATTACTTTACCAGCTAATAGATCTTAATTTCAGCCATCCATATCACTTTTTAGAATTCAAATCTGACATCTGTTACAGTTAAAAGAAAATGAAATGACTTTAGATCTGAAAAGTGCTATTAAGAGCTGAAATTGACCAATTGGTTCAGCAAGTATTTAGACAACTGTACCTCTTTTATCATAGTACTTACATATGTTACATATTTTATTTTGTTATGTTATTTTCAAGGCATTAGGTTAGAATCTCAATGTAAATATCAGAAATTGCTTGCCTTAAGATCGATAGAATACGGAAAATGACTCTGAAGCTACCATGGATGTGTATTTTCGAAAATATATTAGCGCTAGGATGACACTTTTTTTAGGACAAATGTTATTTGAAAATGATTTAAAATTTGAAATTTTTTTACACACGTCTAATATGAAAATTGTTGACAGCAACAATCATTTTGCTTTCGTCAGAGTTTGAAATAGGTTTGAAAAGGGAATTTCAAGATAATCTAAGGGGAAAACATTTATAATAAAAACATATTTTAGTTGATTTGTTGTGTGGTACTTAAATCTTAAATAACAAGGCTCTGTTTTGTCTGAATTGATTTGGGTTTTATAGTATAATTTGCTGTGTTGAATGGAGTGATAGATATATACCTATTTTCATTTAAGTTCTTGCCTATAAAAACCTTTTCTCAACTGAGCAAGGAATTGATTTATTCTAAGGTTATTTGAACATTATTTGCTCATTTTTCCATTGCCATAAAACAAATTCTTTTGAAATTTAAGGTTCTTAAAGGCATTCATTCCTCTAATTATTAACTTCATGATAGAAGGTCATACCAATTGCCTCTTTAGCATTAAGGGACATAGGAGAATCACAGGGCCTCGATGTATTGGTAAAACTTCCATTCACATGCATTGGTGCATTTAAAAATAATATCACATATTTTGAAAAGGAGATTTAGTGCTTTTATTAATCATTTATTATAGAGAGAAACAGGGTTTTTAATATTATTTCAGCCAAATATTCTTTAATATCATTTGTTATAAATATGCTGATCTTTATTTTAGTAAATTTCATTTCAAGTTCTTTAATATATCATTGCAAAAGTATATTTTTGATTATCTTATTCTTTATATATAGAGAGTGTATACATTGTACAGAATAAATTAGCATGAAATACATAAATATTATGTAAATTATCCACCATGAATATGTAAATCTGATCATTTATATTTATTTATGTAAAAGAAATATGTATAGTGCAAAATATAATGTGACAAAACATGCAACCTGGTGTTTTGATATATAACAACCTGTACAATAACTATGTCTTAAAACGCTTAGTTTGAGTGTAATTGCAAAAAACGCAGACGTTTGATTGGACTGGTGCAAATTGATGCTGTAAGACACGATACCCATTAGAAGAAAACCCCTTTACAATCCTTTGAAGATACATGCCTTACTTTGGCATTTTTAGCTTCCTGACAATAATTTTAGTAAGGGTATTAAAACATAGAAAAATGGACTAGACCCTTTTTTTGAGAATAAATGGATTTAAGATTCATATGAAAAAGCTTATTCATCTTGCAAAATATTTAGCAAAAAATGTGATAAACTAAATATTGATGCTCCAATATTTGACCGTTTGAAACAGAAACATCGTGTGTTCTAAATTTACCTCAGATTGGAGGTTCACCGTAATGCCTTCCATTAGTTTGTGTTGCCAAGAATGTTGAGTCTGGATATGCATCTTCTAATGTGATCATCACTGAAAAGAATTGTCTGAAATGGCATTAATGTTTTAGGTTATGGATAGAAAAAGTCTCGCCTTTTGCTCTTGTTCTTAAAAGAGGTGAAAATTCTTAAAATTGTAAATAATTTATCACGAAAAGGTCAATTTCAGATTCATTGAAGAAAATGTCTAGTCTCCAAATGCATACCCCGTTTAATTCTCAACCGAAACCGGGAAGGGCAGAATCAGACCGTTAATAAAAGAGAACTTACTTTGCACCAGCAAAATGAGCAATAACTTATCTGGTTCTGTTTATTTAGAACTTTATAAGCTTCAGGGTTGCAACCTCATACGCTTAGTTGAATGTATTTGCTAGTAATCAATTTCTAAAAATATCTTCGATTCAAATTTTTATCATGATATTATGATTGGCGCCTCACATTTATATAGCAATAAAAAACCTTCAATGATTAAAACAAATGTCACTGTTCTGAGTTCACCACCATATCACCTCATTGATAAACCTTATATTATTATTGGACAGCCACCACATGGTTTTTTCTTGACTTCTTCATCTTTAACAATACCATACAACACGTGAACAGAATTATAACTGAGTTGCTAAATATTTCACTCGGTTAACGACCATTAAGAGTTGTTGTTATCTGGACCAAGTCACGTTCAGTTTCAGATGACGTTCGATGTCGTCGTACGGGGGGAATAAGTCGTAAGTGCTCTCCATATCATATAACATAGAGAAAGTTTTGGGGATTTATCGGATTATATAAGGATCCTGTTATGTTATTTATGACACCAGGTATATCTACTGAAGAATATATGCTCTTATTGGCCAAGTTTAAAATTCTTAAATTTTATGTTCATTATACGTAGTATTCCTTTAAATGTGTAGCCTACATTAAATGGTGTAGTCCGTTTTCATTATTACAAAAAAATTAAAAAGTTGTCCGGCTATTCTCTCTTAAACTCCCGTCATTCACCTCTAAGCTCTTCAGAACCACTACCAATAATTCGCTCAATCGGCGTCAGAAACAATGTGATAAGACAATAAATAAAGAATTCGCCTAGCGGTAAATATAGAATATATTATACCAGGTATAAATAGATAAGTTACTGCAAGCCGATTATCTTTCCGCATCTTTCCTATTAATTATCGGCAAATCAATGTCGCTTTCCCACCTGCTCTACTAATGACAATTTATTAGATTACCCCCCTTGAAGATCAAAGAGAACGTGACAGTTGTTTACCTGTACTTGATAATCAAGACATCCATGTTTACTACTCGTAAAGTAACAGGACTGGAAGATCGAGTCTGTAAGATTGTCCAGTCCCAGTAAAACTCCCTATGAATGATGAGACAGGTAATTCGAGACGAAAATGCTGTCATCACGACGTTATTATGTGGCGTGCTGTAGCAATTATGTGATTATGACTTGTCAGCAGAGTCTACCGCAGTTCAACGCGTACGTCACATTGCCTTCAGGTAAACATCGGACAAGGCCAATCATCCTTGTCAGGATCAACAACTTGGCTTAAATATGTCGGATAGTTTGACTTGTGAATGGAATAAATTTCGCATTAAATCGGGAATTTAATTCATGACAGCAATATTGACGGTAAGATCAAAGAAATATTATTTATTAATGTTAGACGAGAGCACGCGGCTGGTACAGGTAAGCGTGTTACATTTTACATCATCTAACATTTAACGAAATTAAATGAAATTTTCTGTTAAATTTCTTCATTTTTTGACAGTGTGAGTAAATATCAAAGGGTACAAATTAAAATATTTGATGGGTAGTCTAATGACAGAAATGTACCTTATACAGGTAAATGTCATTATATCAACTGTAACAGTAAATATAAACCAACATATTCGTAGGCTAGTTAAATTATCGATCGTCCTCTACCTTTCAACGCTTTCGATTTTTTCCCACTTTGTTTTTACGTTTTAATCTCTCTATTGTTTGAGGCTGTTTTGTTTTGCCTCGGATCAAATCAAATGGTTTTTCATCACCGTTGAAACACATATGATGAAACAAGACGACTTTTGTGAACGTAACGGATGAAATATACAAATTCATAATATTATGAATAGATAATGTAAAGAAAAGAAATAGTTTTTCACCAATTCAAAAAGTATGAAAGAAATTTATCCCGTCTCAGATTTTTTTTTAAAGATATTAAAAACATTTCAATTAAATTTAAACTTTTCAACAAAGTTTCGGCTCTTTTCTTCTTGCACAAAATCTTATTTTTGTTTTATCACTTTCTTAACCGAACTTTAATAGACAGCGTTAAATCTTGGCTTGTTTTACGATCAATGGGATTGACAAAAAAACTAAAATCTCCGATGGAGACTTTAGTAATTTGAGAGTTTTATAAAGGAAACAAAATCGGATAGATCCTTCGCCCTGCGGAGCAATTCCGAGGTAGCTCTTGATCCACTCACGGTCGTCAGCAACCGGAACGTTTATTAAATGAAGTTGTAAATCAAATGAAACTTCATTAATATAATATAAGCTCATAAATCATACCAATGTTTTTTTAATATCATAACATTATATTGAACAGAGACCTTATTTTATATAACAATTTTCTCTATACATTCATAAATCATCTTTTGTCATAAATTTTGTCTATAAAAGTTCTAATAAAGACAAAACATAGGCTTTATAGTTTCATGTGCGAAGATAAATAAATGCTTATCCTCATTCTATTAAGCCCAGTTACAAGTTAGAAACGGGTTCCGGATACATAGTACTCTCAGAGCAATATATTTTTGATATGGGGGGTTAAATATATCTCAGACTCATGTTTGAGACATGTGAATAAAGTAGGCCAAGCCAACTCACAGGAGAGAAATTTGCATAATTTTCTGGACCCAAAAGGGAAATAGTAAAGGTATTCGATTATGACTTCCCGGATGCGACTGATGGATAAGAAAAAAATTGACGTTAAGGTGTTGTTGGGTAGTATATTTTTGCACCAATTCATACGACATTTCTCAGTAGTTTTAGTAGAGCTGGATCTTTCAAGGTAGATCACAAGCATCCAACTATGTCTATCTTAACATCTCGTCAAAATAACAAGACCAACTTACATCATTATTTAATGCCTAGGCTACAGGTATTATACAGGTATAAGCTAAATGTCATCCTCACCTAGGTGTGAAATAACTATATTATAATATTATGTCGAGTTGACGGGAACTATTCATATCACTATTGATTAACAATCAGCTCTGTAAACTCAACACTCGCCTTATTTATGTCTTATTATACAGCCTCCAGAAATATATAATGATTAACTCAATGATAAGTTCAATTCAGGTTGGGATAACCTTACTTATATTTACGTCATATTGTGGTAACTTAATTGACATCTAGACCAGTTGTAATGACTTTGTGGCAACCTAACTGACATCTAAATCAGTTGCAGCCACATTTTTGTCACCTAACTAACATTTACTTCAGTTTTAATCAGATTGTGGTAACCCAATTCACATCTGGATCAGTGGTAATCAGATTGCGGTCCCCAACTAAAATCTAGATCAGCTGTACGCTAATCAGATTACATCCAAATCAGTTACAATCAGATTCTGGTAACCTAAATGCCACCTAAATCAGTTTTGATTAGATCGTGGTGACATAACTGATATCTAGATCAGTTGTATTCATATTCTGGTAACCTAACTGACAAAAATCAGTTGTAACCAAATTGTGGTAATCTAAGTGACGTGTAAATCAGTTTTAATATTTTTATTTTATAGATATTGAATGTGTATACTATCACATGCATGGAGTCGCGAATTGGGGACGACTGCAGTGTCTGAGCACTTATCTAATGACAATTTTGTGAACAGGAAATGTATTGTCAAAATAAAGCGTAATTTGTCAGCCTTATCGCCTACTGTGTTATTTTGTATTATTGACCTTGTAAAATAAATATTTATATTATGTTATATAAACTGATGTTATAATAACTATTTCATTATATTATAATTATTACATATAATTACTCCTATAAATTTTTTATATCTTTATGATGTTGTATCATGATTAATAATATTTATTTTACGTCATACATTTAGGTGGCTGGGGGTCTTTTTCAGTCTTTTCCCTTGAGATGTATTGCTGTTTTATATTTTGTGAAGTTATAGATCTGTAATAAATAAGAATTATCCGATCGTTTGAATGATAGAGCAGGAAAAAAAAGCGCATGCCATACAGGGCTTATTCGATTAAAAGTGATATATTAAATGTCGAAATAAATATTTTTGTACCCGTAACACTTACCAAAATCAATATTCGATCTTTGGTTTGTCAAAAACGACGCAAGAAACGACAGATGTAGACCTATAGTATGTTGCCAATACGATAAGTGAGGAAAAGCCAGAAGCTTCTACAGTAGCAATATAATTTTATATAAGAACATACATGCCCTGATGTCATTAAAATTTCGTTGTGAAAAATTATACAGGTAAGAATTACATCAGCTGGTAGAGCGAATATTTATAGAAATAAAACCCCATTGAGAAACAAATCATATTGATTTTCGTTCAACTATTTCAATTTCTATTTCAGAGAAAGATCAAAGAAATACAGTTTCACCTTGATCAATTATTTAAACAGCGCAGATTAGATTGATGCGGATTGTACTTGCAATTATACGAAATACTCTTAAATAATAACGTTAAAATGTAAAAATGACAACTTGACGTTTAGTAAACATTATTATTTCAATATAAACTACCCGTTATATAAATAATGTGAAGAAAGTTATATATAAACAGTCTGAGTGTACATAGTGTAAAAACATAAATATTACCGTTATTTTAACTTGTTAAATTATTTTTAAACACTGTCTTAGCTGGAAACCTCTCATACCACGACTTACTTTTAATATCTTTTGACACGTTTCGTTGACAAAAAACAAGATTAGCTACATATTGTTAAAATCAAAAAGAAATTGGATATAACCCCTCTGTATCGTGGAGGATTTAGCGAGAGAAAAAATAGTTCAGTCATTCTTTCCACGTGTTCAGGACAGTACAAAAATCGATCAAGAGTCTGCAAACCTAAAAATAGATATTTGGTCAGCTTTGAAGTGTCCTGTGGCCTGATGAGATTAGACTAGATTTATGTATAATACGTTGTCATAGTAATAGGTATATAAATAATATTCGGATTATCGGGATTAAGACTGGTTAGCCACACTGACGTAAAAGTAAACAATCAGAATTTCATTACCAAATCAGCCATATGTTTTTACTTGATGAAATTTCCTAATTGGATTATTATTGCTTAGGAACACCAACACTAAACTTCAAACCCGAATTTAATCGTATTAAGGTACTCTCAATTCTAACGAGATCAAAAGTGGATTATTGCCTCAACTTGTGAATGTGATTCGGACTGTGTGAATCAGTGGAACAATTTCTTCCAATGGTATATATCTTATCCGATATATTATGGATAAAATGTGTACCTAAATGTTTCATAAGATACGAGTTCACTTAAAAAAAACTATTGAATATTCATTATAATGTGAAGTGTAATAATCAAACGTAACTAGTATTCGAAAAAGTGAAGAATTTGTGCAATTTTAAATATAGTTTAGGAAACAAAATATTTTTATTGTGGATTACAAAATGAGCATTTTGATGGACGAACATCTCCAGCATCAAGTCGAGATGTATAACATGGATGAGGACGAGGATGGGATAGGAGGAGATGCTGATGCGTATTCTGAGGAACAAGAAGAACCCGATCTCTATACCCAATTAGAGCAAAAGGATAGAGATCTACTTCTGGCAGCAGAATTAGGTAAAGCTCTGTTGGAGAAAAATCAGGATTTAGAGAAGAAATGTGAGCAGGCTGCTGATGAATTTTCCCATAGACTTGAGGTAAGAATTTATTTTTATATTTCTTTCTAAACGTTTTAATCATCATCATCATCATCATCATTGCTCTCGTCCTTGTCGCCACTGCCTCATCACATTAACACCCTCCTTATCATCCTTATCATCACCATCCCTCTTATAGTCCTCTTCTTCTCTAAATCATCACCCGCTTTCTTATCGCCCTCCTTCTCATAGTCCTCATTATCTTCCTTATTGTCTTTTTCATGGTCATCATCATCCCTTTTACGTTCTCCTTGTCATCATCATCATCTATCTTCTTCATCTTGTCGTCCTCCTCCACTTCATCATCATCTTCATCACCATCTTCATCATCTTCATTCCTTAGTACAGGAGCGATTCATCTACATAACACAAATTGCATTGAATTCTGAATTTCAAATATTGCATGAATGTCATTCCTGTCGGACGTACTAAATGTTTCATGAAATATTTTATGGTACATTTATTGTGTTCAAGCTATGTATTATGAACGAATATCCACATGCAAATATATCATAAATACACTTGAAAAATAGTATTATAATACGATGTTTGATTTGGCCAAACTCTGAGTAATCAGACGAAAGACACAGTATGAGATACATAATTCCAAAGACATGTTTCAGATTATGTTTTTTATATCTAATTCCATAAAATGTTCTACTAACAAACGTAAAGGTCATCTAAAAGTGTTGATTTAAAACAAAAAACACCATGCATTTTCTATCTGATTAAATATGTAAAATACAGTCACTATCAGAAATGTAACATCAAGTCGACATATTGTTTTAACTAATCTTTAGTTCAATAGTATAAATAACATGATAAAACCAGTTGGAGTTCGATGCGTGGGGTCAAAGCTATGTTTTGACTTGAGGTTTTTTCTCAGCAATCTTTCACTGAAAGGTTTGTAGAAAAACAAAATGATAATCATGATCATATTTCATGTCTGGGAAATTTTTCACATCATTAATCCAAGAACATAACCTCAACATGATATATATGTATAAAAACTTTTTATTTGAAAGGGATCAATCGCCAGTGACTATTGCATTCCAATACTGAGAACCAACATCAAGGGATCCCTTCTTCAAGTGTTAATGCAGAGGTTTGATTGATTGTATCCCCTAGTGTACAGTCCAATCAAATCATTTACAATCTTGAGTGATGCAAGACCCAATGATGTCAAGGCATTAAACGTGATACCTTGACATTGTTAACATGCAATACACTCTTTTTGTATCCTGTCCTACAACTACTCGAAGTTTGACATAAACTCATTTGTTAACGAAATTCAATATGTTATGTCTTGAGATTGTCGCTATCGCTTAATGTGTCCATCTTAGCTTAGAGTAATCAGATATTGACATGTCTCAACAGCAAATTGATAACCTTCGACTAGTTAGTAGATAGTTTACAACCAGACCGGAAATTTGATCTCGACAATGAGATAAGTGTATGTCATGCTATACACGTTTTAAAGTGTTATACCTGAGGCTATTTTCTGTCCTCTTCACACCTACACTGTGAATTACTAGCTAAATTGACCTCGATATCTTGACTTTCTTGATATCAGGTTAGATGGGACCCTCCCTCGCAGCCTCAAAGGCATGTTTTTCGGTCAAATATATCATAACTTGGTTAGAAATTCGGGCAACCTCAGGTATTTCGCCCCCCCCCCCCTCTCGGACGTAAACCTGGCTCCACAGCTGAACACAAGTCGTGAAATGTTGTAATTGAATAGGTTCACGACAAGGATCACTATTAAATACTCGTTGATTCATGTTATGAGATAATGAATTTAAGTACACAATCAACGCCCAGATGTTACATATCATATTGATTATTTGAATGTTTTAGTTTGATCGATGATTATTGATCATAATTGCATAAGAATGAAATATAAAATACAAGCACTACACTATAGGTGTGGGCGTTCTGGGATTCAAAGAGTTAAGTTGTGATGGAGATTGATTATATATCAGGTTGTAAAGGAAATTGTTTAAGACAATCGTAATTTAGGGGTAGAAAAGAAAACCACACAAATTCTGAGCTGTTGTGCATATAAGCGTATTGTCGGTATATAGCCAGGAATACGGGTAGGGACTTTCAGTATAATCTCATTGAAATGCAGATCTGGTTGTTCCGTGTTTTGTTTTTTTGTGGGTGTCTCCACTTGCCAATTATTTACAAAAGAATCTCATCAGATCATGGATTACAAGTGTATAGTAATCTACAGAAAAGAACATCCTGATTTCTACTAGTATAAGTCTTATTGCGTTTAATGTAAAAGATAAGATACAGGAGATTTATCTTTAGAGTGTCAGCTGTTATAATTCAATAAGATTAAAAAAAAATGACTGACCTGGGTCATTTCAAAATAAGTAATTCATCAATAGTCATATCTGATTAAAATTTTAATCTTTATAAAGAGACAATAGCTACGTGTCTGACTACCTAATAACATGTGTTCTTCTACTGTTCAAATTAAAATAGAGTAACGATCTTTTCACAAAGTTATAATGTAACTTGTGTTCAGAAACAAATCTATGTATGGTCTCTGGTCATGGTCTATTTTTTAATGATTTTTTTTATATTTGAACTACTGTAATTGTAGCAAGAAAATTTCAATCACAATATTTAACATAATTATAAATGCAATTCCAGATGTAAAAAATGAAATCATTTTAATAATACATAGTGTATGTGAACAATTTGCAACTCAAACATCAGTTCATCATCAGAATCATCATTATCATCATCTTTATTATCATCACCATCAACATCATTATTATCATCACCATCAACATCATTATTATCATCACCATCAACATCATTATTATCATCACCATCAACATCATTATTATTATTATTATCATCATCATTATTATCATTATTATCATCATCGTTATTAGCATCAACATCATCATTATCATCATCATCATCATCATCATCACCACCAGCTTCATCATTATGAAACCTCGACCTTTCTAGCAGCATGAGTGTCATCCTCCTCAGTATTAGGAAGGTGGATAAACATAATTCTCGTGAAAAGATTAGAGTTAATACATTGCTCTCTATCTTGAATGTGCCAATTTCCTCAACCATGTCTGGATGTCAAGTTTTATATCGCACATTCTGACCACAGTAAGCTGTCATTGTACAGCATGGACATGATAGTTTTGTTGATTAATGCCTGGCGTGATTGTTATTTCAGGATTTAGAACAAGAGAAGTATGGATTACACATGAGATTAGAGAAGATGGAGATGGAGTATGAGAATACAGTGAAAGAACTACAGTATGATATAAACCACCTTCACCAACAACTGGAGGATAATCAACATAACTCATTGTTAGGTGACAAAGAGCGCTCACATACCATCCGAGATCTGGTACAGCAGAATGAACGCCTTGCGGAACAGATTAGACAGGTAAGCTCACTTCTCAAAGAACAATCAGACAACCCTTCTATCGGGCTCTTCCAGCCCTTCATCGTCATCTTCAAAATATCAAACTATCATGGACTGCAGCGGATTGAATACAGCCAATCAGAACCCTCGACAGAAAGGCTGTAAACTTTGTGAACTAAGTAGGCTTTGTGTTCACAGATTTTCTGTAGAGGCCTCTGATTTGCTGTATTCGCTAGCGAACAATCCAATCAAATCGCTTCATTTACAAACTTCCATGGTACAAGAAAGGTGACTAATACAGTTAAGGTTCGTAATACTGGGCCTCTAGTACCTAAGACCCTATTTACTCTGACCTCGGAAAACTGCCATTGTGTCAAGCAAAATTCTACAACAACTTCCATGTTCAAGGAAATAAGTTTTGAAACAAGACAAAGGGTTGACCAAGTGTGGAAGGAATCAATATAATATTATGAATAATAGGGAGATAAAGAGAAGGTAATAACGTCCATTAGCTTTATCTCTCATTAACAATTCTTAATAGGAAATCATGTGCAATTAAACACTATAGAAATTCCTTTAATAACTCAATACACTAAGTGTTCTAAATAGACTTAAATTGCAGATCGAACGGAATCAGTCAATGCATAATGACCGTTAGAAAGTCTGCAATTGGCTGATATAATGCAGCAGATCTTTATAAAATGTAAATTCAAAATAAGCATAATTAACTCTTTGAAGTCATATCTGTTGACAAAGCCTATCAGGTGTGCATTTTTACAAAAATGAAATTCCTAATTAGCATAATTGGCTTTGACAACTCTTTGAAACTTGTCATGTCTGTTGACAAACCCACGATTCACAGAGTGGGATCAGGGGTTTTGCAACGATTTAGAGATACATTTATCAAACACGATGATTATAAGCTGATGATAATGCAAAGTTATTTATTGGAGGAGGGGGTTTATTAATTTTCAAAAGGTCCAAAACAGTGTCATTTTTAATTTTGAGCAAGAATCGTTTGGAATAGCTCCTCTCTCTTAATTTACTGAAAATTAGTCTACAAGCTGCATCAAAGTCTACTTTTTGAGTGCAAATTCTAAAAAAACGCAAAATTTGTGATTTGATTATTCCCGTAAAAGTATGTTTTGGGTGAAAAGAGTTTTTATATAAAAGTTGGTGAGTATCCGTTGGTTTAAAAAATACTTTGATGTCTAATTTGTTTGTTTGAGAGAAACTTGATCCTTTGAATACCGTAGCATCCAAAAAATCCATACTTTGTTCAGAAATATTCGCAGTTAGTTTTACAGAAGGGTGGTGATTATTTAAAATTTCAAAATATTGCCAAAAATTTGTTAAAGACTCCGTCCAAATAATAAAAATATCGTCAAGAAACCTTCCATAGAAGAAAGGTTCAAAAGGGGAAATGGAAGAAATTTCCAGTTCCCACTCAGCCATAAAGATATATGCATAACTCGGCGCAAATCTTTTGCCCATCGCGGTGCCTGAAGTTTGGAGATAAATTTTTTCATTAAAGGCAAAGTCATTTCGCGTTAGACATAATTCCAAAAGTTCTAATATTTCTTTGTCGGGTCTATCTACGCAGGGATTTCGAAGAAAGGCCTTTCGGACAGCGTCTAAACCGGTTTTATTATCAATATTGGTATACATACTCGTAACATCTAATGAGATAAATCTTGCGTTTGGAGGAACATTCAAGCTTTTAATTTTTTCAACAAAATCGGTGGTATCCTTAAGATATGACGGATGCTTACACGCTAATGGAAGTAAAAAATGGTCAATGTATTCAGAAACTCGGTAGGATTCGCTCGCGCAATCTGAGATAATAGGCCTGCCTTTAGGAATCCTATTGGCTAAAGACCATTCAGTTTCCGGGTTTTCGTGAATCTTCTGTAAAGTATAAATGTGACGTTGACGGACTTCGGGTTTCGCTGAAAGATAGTCATATTGGGAAACAGAAATAAATTGTTTGTGTACTAAAGTTTTTAAAATATTGTTTATCTTTTGCGCAGTTTCCATGAAAATAGGTTGATCAAGTACACGGTAATGATTAGCATTGTTCAATTGTTTCTCTAATTCAAAAATGTAGTCTTCGCGATTCTGAATGACACAGCAACTGCCTTTGTCACTCTTTCGTATTATAATGTTCTGATCGTTTTTTTAGGCTATTCAAAGCTTTCCTTTCAAACTTGGTGAGGTTGTGTTTTTCATTCACCAAAGGTAAATGAGATATTTCTTCATGTAATTTATCGCAAGTAGCCAAAATATCTGAGTCAATCGCGCTGTCTGGTGGAGTCCAACCAGACTTTTCAATGAACGGTATTCGCCGGCCTCTGCCGAGTCTATTCCGAAAAAAGCAATTTAACTTAAAAGTCCTATTGACGTGTTCAACCGACGATAAAATTGGTTCATGGGAAACAGTTTTAGATGTCGGAATAAATGTTAGACCTCTATCTAAAACTCTTTCTTCAAGGGGAGAAAGTTTTCGCGAACTGAGGTTAACCACAGTTTCTCCTAATTTTAGAGCATTTCCCCCCGCGTTCAGTTTAAATGGGAGACCCATGAAAAATAAATACTTTTTGCATTGGGGGACATCCAGTGGATGTTATCCGAAATGACACTGACCACTCCATTGAAGCGAGGAATAGTATGGGCATTGGTAGACGGTTTATGATATAATAGACTGTTGAACTTCTGGAGGTTATTGACTAAATGAGGTTCAACTAATTGTAGCTCCTTTGAATAAGGAATCTGTGTGGCGTAAAGGGTAGCAGACGGAAATTTCGACTTGGAAGTTTGAGGAGTTCCAGCATTCTTCTGTGTATGGATTCTCCTGATTCCTATTTAGGCCAACATGAAATAACACCTTTTTCGGAATGGTTGTTGGAGAGATCTTGGAGAGTAATGTATTGATATGCTGAATTCGGGCACCAGGGTAAGATTCGGCTTGGGTATCTGGATGTAGGAACGGGATGTTGCTGATGTTGGAAGATCCAATGATAACTGTTGGTTTGGTGAGTGTGGGAATAGACCATTTGGATTTATCCTTCTCATTATTAAGACGTCGTGATTTACAGGCAGGAGATGAGGGTGAGGTGGTTAAACTTAATCGGCGGCGAGTATTGGTACGTTGAGGTTTCGGTGTTTCAGGGTTCGATCTTGGCGTCGTCATTGGTGTGGATGGAGTTGCAGTAAAAGTTGGTAATGGTAAAGTACGTCTATCAGTGTGAGGTTTCTTGCGAGGTACTAAGGCCAGAAGGTGATGGAGTTCTTTTGCGTTTCGGCGTAGGTCTTACATCTGCGATTAATGGTAACTGGTGTCTGTTTGGTGTAGAAACTGGTTGAGATTCAGCTTCCATGTCTTCCACCACACCTACGTCTTTAAAAGAGTCTATGATTTTATCAAATTGATCAAGGGTATCTTTTTGGAGTCGGCGATATGACTTCTTAGCCCAATTTATTGCTTCGAAAGTGAATTGTTTAAAATTTGATTCCGAAATATTGCGTGCTTTGATCAAGGAAATTTTTTCAGCCAGCTGTGAATCATAATGATTCTTAAGTGCTATCGCCACGTTTTTAGCCCAAACATTATTTACTGTCTCGATAGCCGAGGAAATAGCAGAATTTTTTAAAGCTGGTTTAACAAACCGATTGAGATCCGAAATTTTAGAGATAAAACCACGTGTGGGAGAACCACTGACTTGCTTTGAAATGACGGAAGCATGGTGAAGACATTGTAAGATTTGAAATAATATCTTCACTGCTGGATTGGTCTCCTGTCTTTGGTGGTTATCAGGGTTGTATGGACGACGGTAGTTGTTCTGGCGGTTGGGATTAGTGTTTCCTCTCTGATGCTGGTTTTATCGATAGTTTGGTTGATTATGCCGATAGTTTGGTTGATTGTGCCGATAGTTGGGTTGATTATGACGATAGTTGGGTTGATTATGACGAAAGTTGGGTTGATTATAGAGATACGAATGCTGGGGAAAGTAATTTTGCCTGGGATATTGCCAATGAGATCTAAAGCGATGGTCCATGGTAGCTCAAAAAATAAATAAATATGATGAAAGTACTTAAAAAGCACAAAAAATACTTAAAGGGTAAAAAGTACCTAAAACGGTAAATTTTTATTTGAGAAGACAAAAAAGTGGAAAAAAAATATATAACAACTTACAACAAATATCTTACAAAAATTAACAAAAAATGGGGGGCTCCTCGAAATATACGATCCGGATTTCGCTATATTAGCTTCTTCAGGTATAATGTGGTCAAATTCTGATATATAGAAATGGCATTTTAAAGTAGATTTTTGTTTTTTCAAAGATTTACCGAGATGGTAAAGAAGTCGGTAAATGGAAAAACTCGAACTTGAATATCGACGTGTAGAAAATTTATTCTGTATGGAATCGTGCCAATTTAAATATATTCATCTAGTTTGTATACCTATTTTAAATCCTAAAGCTAATAAATGACCAGTTCTTATCGATCATTTTACCTTATTCTACTCAGGTGTGCAAGTAGACGTAGTCTCGATTATTGGCACTGTTTTATTGTTGGTATACTGTTTATAGCCTCGAATAGTAAGCCATTGTATATTAACCGATTGATAAAATTAATTAATCTGAACTCTTTGAATGAGTTGAAGTCGATGATTACGAAACCTGCACATCCTCTGCCTTTTATGCGACACTCGATTAATTAGTCTGTAGGTACAAAGTCTCGATTAGTTGATACTGTAGGTCCACATTCTCGATTAATGAGACCCTAGGTAATTGCAGTTGTATTAGATGTAAAATCGATAGTATGTTGATTTCCTGTGGATAAAAATGAAATCAGCAGAGACCGGAATTATGACAGAATCAACTACACGACAATCGATATTTCATTACTATAAAATACATGAACTAAAAACACTAGCAATATTGTTAATTATTAGTGCTGAATAGAGACATTGTTCAATTAATAAAATATCTTTCATTGCGTACTATAAACTAATATAATCTATAACGTTTCGACAATTGAGAATATCAAAACCATTCGTGAGAGAACATTAAATTTGGTGTTAAGGTGACATGAGAATATAAATCATATAGGCACGGGCCGAGGTCCAAAGCAAAAAATATTCCTTCAAAGTGCTGTTAAGCCTAATAAATTGTGAAAATATGATAAAATCCTGTATTTAGCTATTGTAAACAACGTTTCGAGGCTCAAAATAAGATCATACGGAAAAGTGGGCGTGTCACTTTAACTTGCTGCATGTGAGGTTACTCAGGTAACATGTTTGATAGCTGTACAAAATATGAACGTGTTCATGAATACCACCTAATCAAGGACCCAATGTAACAATAGACGATGATTGATCGAAAAACCAATAACATGATTTCTTTATTTAGAAAAGAACAATAATACAAAACACGTAAATCAATTGACCTCCTTTTTATTAGTAATTAAAAACATATCAATATTTACATACCTGACTGACCTAATACTAACCTGCAATCAGCACACAGTATTCTCTAGGATGGCATATTTCATATGTTTACTAACGTGGCAAATTTCATAATTTTACTTGCTAATCTTGGCTACTTTGACATATTTCACATGCATGCTAAGTGTTTGCTATTATTGCATATTACATATTAAGTTAGTGCTAGTGTTGTATTTGTATTGATTTCATATGTTTGCTGTTTGTGCCATAATTTATGATTGTGCTTGGACATATATATATTCTTATTTTTACTGAAGTGACATATTTCATATATACTTGTTGCAGTGACATATTTCATATATACTTGTATATATATTTCGTTAACATATTTGCTTTTCCTTTGATGTTCTTGCATATTCATTTCCACTTTTATGGTAGTATTTGATATTTCATTTGTACGTAATGATCTATTAGCAATATCAAGATAATCTTCACGTGTTTAGATGCCATATGTCTAGACATGTCAGGCAGCCTCCTACCATTATATTGCAATTTCAGAGATACAGACTGATAAATATTCAAATGTTATATATGTCTAAAAATATTCATATTGTACCTGGTGACACTAATTTACATATTGTTTCATGGTGTAAAATTGTATATATTATTATCAGTTGTTTAGATCTATCGACTGTGAAATTCATTTTATATTTATGATATATTTATTATGTTTTGATTAGATAATGTTTTTCTTCACATTTTGTCTGCTTTCATGAAGTTCAAAATGCATATTTTACATCTGGAAAGGTTTGTTTTCAGACTCGTATGGAAGATAGGAAGTATAGAAAAAAACCAGGACCGCCTTCCTATATTAAAGAAATGTACAATATTTTTGTGGTATAAGTTATAATTTAAATGCCAAATTAGAATAACAATGAGACCTACATGTATTGTCATTGTCTCTACGATATGATTACGGATTTGGAAGACTGGAGATACTTTTCCTCGAAATTGCCTTCAAATTACGTTATCTCGCAATAAGTGACATCATAAATTATACTAGGACATCCTAGTAGCAATTGTTTTAAAAAAAAATTAGATTAGGATTGGTGTTGACTTAAAAATTAAATGAAATATGCTTAATAGTAATAAGTAGGAAAGGCATGACAGATGTTAATGTATATGATGATGATAGTGGACTGACATGTCAACTAGTACATACTTATTGATTATGCTAAACTAATATAACTATCTTTAGATTCACTTCATTACACTTCCACGTCTTTGATGTTATATTTCTAATTAATTATTACCAGTATAAGACTTGACACATGTACAAACCGCACACACTCACCATTTTGATTGGATTATAATCTCGTATCTACTGGTTAAGAGACGTGGCAGGTATCCAGGTCGTGAACTGGCTTTAACTAGGGTGGAGCGAGTTTAGAGCACTGCATTGTAAAAAGAGGGGCAAGATGATAGGGAGGTAGGGGAAGACTCTCTGCACAGGCATTTCAGAACTCAACGATGAGATATTTGAGACTTTACTGACCAATTGTGGGACCCCCATAGAAACGCCATTGCTCCCACGGATATGCCTTTTGTATCGAAGTTTCCGTCTTTCAATAAGTCTAAATGAATTAGGATTCTATGACATAACAATATGCTTTTGTCAATGTAATGAACGGGTCTAATTTTACACTAGTATAACTTCAAACAGTAGTGAAAGAGCTGATAAAGTCGGTTGACTGCCCACTGTAATGAGCTAGATATTGATGTAACCCATACATACAGTTTTTACTCTCTATCAAAGCATTCACACGCACTTTGTTCTCCATCTATTCAAAAGGGGTTTCTCCACACGAGATCAATTGATGATATTCCCACAGAACATTCAATATCCTGATTACAGATAAAACACTATACGATACAGGGACAATCGATTTTTTTTCTAGAATATCAATGATATCTCCAAGGGATGCGGAGTTTTTTTTTAACCATTGAATGGATATCATGAACACTCATATCTTTTATATAATTCCATTTCCCGTTCAACGGCTGTGGTTCTTAAACACTTAAGCATCATGTGCCGTCTCTATGGTACCATAGAGTGATCAGGCGAGAAAGCTCCCCACCCTAAAAACAAAATACCGCATTTATTACTTTTTATTTGAGTTCTTCCTGTTGTGACTACATATTTAAAACTACCAACAAACCATATTCTTTTTCAAAAACAAATTCCATAAAACCATATGACGTTTGATATCATATAGGCAACGCTGAAAACGAGAAACGGTCATAGCTACAACTTCAATGTCCTATTTCTCTGCTTCTTGATGCTTTTGATGTAACAAAACAATCTGAAAGATGTTGGTCCCTTTCTGTTCTCTTTGTGGAATAACAAATCCATACCACTATCACTGAACCATTTAAGAAACGCAGTCCTGTTCATTGGTAACGTTTCTCTTCTGTTTTACAGGGAAGCATGAGAGAAGAAGAACTGTCAGAAGAAATCCAGAAATTAAAAGATAAAATAGCTATAAGACATACTAATAGTTCAGAACATAACAGCCAACTTGAACTGATGAGGCAAGAGATCGATATCCTCACTGATAGAAAACAAGATCTGGAAAGACGAGTTCATGGTTTAACTCAAGATAAACTCTCCAATACCTGTTCCTTAGAAGAAACACAAGAACGTATTTTAATGTTAGAAAGACAATCTATAGAAAAAGATGTTTTGGTAAGGCATAGCTTTGACTTGTTTCTATCAGATATTTCTTGGGAAGAGGAGCACAGTGATCCTTCAACATTATATGAGATGATCAATGATGTTCATTGAGAATGAGGCGTGGTAGGGATTTAGGGGTGGGGAGCTACGTAATGCTGAAGAATTTGGGACCCGAGGATAACGCATGACATTAAATTGGAATTTTTTCCCGTGTCAAAGGAAAAGCTCTTTTTATGGGACAATTGGAATCTAATTTGCCTCTCCTGAAAGCATTATACTTTATGGCAAAGTATCCTGAGAGACCAAATGAAATGATGCCCGATTAATACTAATACTAAAACCATCAACACAAGTTTTTGTGCAAGGAAATTCGTTCTATGTATAACTTGAGATCTGATTTCATCTTTTCAGATAAACAAACAGACTCGGGAGTTGACAGAACTCCAAGAAACAAATCTCCATCTTCAGGCCACAATAGATCACGTGACAAGAGACAAGGCGAATGAAACTAATAAAAGTGACACATCTCAAACTCTGTTCAGTGAATTATCTCAGTTATCAAGTAGAGAAAAAGTCAGAACACCGTCCACATCAAATGGTTCAGATCAGGTAACATCTTGAAGCTTTACTGTGTAAATTGCATTATTGTGGATCTCAATTCAGAGGTTTGTCTCCGTTGTTCCAACGACATTTGGGCATTTATTTGCTGACTTGCCGCGTACAAAAAACAACCCCAAAGTACTGAAGATTCAAACCTAGAAAACGAAACACAAGAGTAAAAGGGGTTGCATTGGTTACTTGTAGCCGATAATTTAACGTTTTGATTTAATAGACGAGAGTTTGAGATATCATTGACCATGCCACTATGTCCACAATTGATCTGTAACAGATTCTGCCTATAATTCTAAGCTTTATACTGCAGTTCCCCAATTGAAGTCTTTTGATCTTCAACCTGATTTGAGTGTCTTATGAACCTCCAAATGAACAACGAACATGATCTCTTTTTTTCGTATTTCAGTTATCTCTCAATGATAGTTGGCACAGATCAATGTCAGCTGAGATGTTAGATGATATGGATGATTTTGAATGTGATGATGATATAGAATTACCAGGACTACTAGCTCATTCTACCATGTCACCAGATCTAGACTTCTTACCTGAATTTCCGCGTCCAAATGCTCCAGGTCCTGATATGGAAGATGATATCGTAAGGATTCCAATTATTATTTGTGGGTTTATTTTATATGATTTGAGTCGGTCTTGACTTGTCTATCCAAAGTTTTTTCATTGAGCTGTATCACAGAAAAGGGGCCTTTATATCAATATCCCGCTTATAATATCCATCCAAACGGACCATCTACTATCTACATGCTTTAAAAATAATAATTCTACTATTCAATGACTATTTAGTTATATAAAGCTATTCTATAAACCATATCCAAGACATATTAATCGTCAGTAAATTATTTTTGTTAACGAACATGATACATTTTCTTCCAGATGAGAAAGGTTGTGATAGATGTATATAGACAGTTGAAAAGGATGATTGCTGAAATTCGAGGTGAAGATGTTTCTGGTTCGTCATCAAAATCTTCTGATGACGAGAGTTCATCAAGGGGAGATAAGGCTGCTCAACTAGTTGGATTGTTGGGGGAATTGAAAGACTTGATGGACGACATGCAGATGTTCCCTCATAGAAGAGTAAGTAGGCCTATCGGATAATTTGATGCTCTTCAAGACTTCAGGGTTTCAGAATGTTGAATGTTCCAAGAAGCCTAAGAATCGTGGAAGCCGATAGAAGTTATTTTGAATGGCTTTCGCTCTATCTGCCCCAACGTCCAATAAAATTTGTTTTCAGAGCTCTGATAACTGACAGTGGTTCTCTGTTTTCAGTAATATAGACTGCTCAGTGCTCATCACCATTTGCAAAAGATAAAACTCTCGGAATTTGGCATTTATGATAATCTTTTGTTTCAGAACGATATGATGGGACTTGATTCCAGAGCTGTGGCTGGTATGGAAGAACATATTGGTGAATTACAACGTGAACTAGATATGACACATCGTCATCTGGAACAAAACCAACTCGACCTTCAGTTACGAGATGAACAACTGGAACAGAAGAACAGAGAATTCTCCAATATGGCGCATAAAGTATGTATGAAGTTTACAGTTCACAGACTTTTTTTTTAAAGATTTACCATAACTTCATGATGATAGATCAAGTCTCAGGTTTATGCTGCCCTATATAGTTTGCTCTTAGCAATTATACAGACTGTTTCTGCTCTGCTGGAGTAGCCAATAATTTCTTCCTGTATCTTAATCAAGATAATAGCGACTTTCCAGTCCCATTAAGTCATATCAATAGCAACAAAAACGTCTTCCGGTCAAAAGCGACCAAAAGCCATTTCCCATTAAAATGAAAGGAATGAAGTTTTAGGCCCTTCTTTTCAGCACCTAATTGGGCTTGTGAAAACGAGCAACGCCATGCAGCGTGCAATGAGGGAAATTTTGCCAAGGAAGTGGCATTAGCCTGCTCTTTTTGATTTCTAACGTGCACAGCGTGTATAGCACACGGGGCCTCGGTTTATTGTCCCATCCGAAGGACTAGACCCTTTTTATAAAGAGTTAAAGAGTCATTTGTATACCATTGTAAACTTTATTGACTGTAGTTAAATGTCGCATGACATTGAATATATAGCAAGTCAAAATTGATGTTTTGTTTTTTTTCTGCTTTTTGCCAGTATTTAATAAATAAGGTGAGATGTCTCCAAAACTCAGAAACCTTTTCAAAAAATAGAGAAATCATCATTTATTTTTCCATAATTTTTACTCTTTTTTTCGATTATTCGCCCACGCTTTTTCTCCATACTGAAATTAGCATAGTCCAGTACAGATTTCGTCTGCCTTTGAAGCCCTGATTGGTTATTCAGATTTTTGATGGAGCCAATCAGATTACTCGGTTGACGAAAGTTATAAATAGTTTGAAATTTCCAAATAAGATTATCTGTTAAATGACAAAAACTTATAATCAGTAAAAGGTGGATTGAAGTTTTACGCTCAAAATCTCGAAGAATTGGTTTGATAATGAATTGCTTATGGAAGTCTTGCAGCTTGTCTGTCGCTTTCAAAAACTTTATTAAAGTGATGGCACGTCATTTTCATTATTTGATACGATCACTTGGCTTTAGTTATATACATTTGTTCAAGGATATCATTCTGTTTGTAGTTTTTGCTACACAATTGCATGCAAATATGAACTATAATTCTCCAGGCTTTTTTTCAAAGTTCTGTGAAGTATTTCCCTCTTTTAGACTCGACTTAAAATTGCTATATTTTTATACATGTAGTTTAGTTTTGCCAAACGATTTCTGTTGTTCTGTCACCACTGAAGGTTCCTACATACGTCTTATTTATTCTGATTAACAATAGACAAGTCATTGTCTCTGTAAACAGTAGATCTGTCTTTGTCTCTTTTAACAGTAGATCAGTCTTTGTCTCTGTTAACAGTAGGTCAGTCATTGTCTCTGTTAAAAGAAGTAAATCGGTCTTATCTCTGTTAACGGTAGATCTCTGTTAACAGTAGATCAGTCTTTATCTATGTTAACAGTTGATAAGTTTTTATCTCTGTTGACAGTAGATCAGTCTTTATCTCTGTTAACAGTAGTTCAGTCTTTATCTCTGTTAACAGTATTTGTCTCTTGTTTAAAGTAGTAAAGAAGTTGCATTTGTTCTCAATTGAACTGAACTGAACAATAGGTTATCATAACTAGTATTGTCTGGTAGCCAAACTTGATTGGTTCACATCCTTATTTCACAACAGAAATCGAATGACAAAAGAAAATGTTTTTTTGCATGCTTTCAATCACGTAGAGTTTAAATTGTTATTTTTTTAACATTGCCTTATAAATCAAACCTAGAATTTAGAAAAGATATTTCTGAATTCAGCAACGATGTATAATTTATTCAGAATGGACTTTTGGTATTTTAGTTACAGGCTCAACATAATCAGCTATCGTTAATTCGAGCTGAACGAGATAAACTACAGAATAATCTCGTAGAAAACTTGACAACAGATGATGTTGTACAACAGACTAGGCGAGAAAGAGACGAAACTTCTCAAAGGTAATGTTCATTCATGACTGGATCTCTTGTACTGTCCACTTACCATGACACTTATTAGCATAAGCATTGATATAGCACCCAGAAGGGACGTGTAGTGGTTGAGTTTTGAGGAGGGTGGGGGCATATTTCTGCCAGATTACAGAAGACCTTTGTTTAGATTATAATCCACAGCAATGCTTACATTTTCTTCAAATACGTTGTAATTGATAGATCCAAGAAAATATAATAAAAATGCAATTATAATTTATATTTTTAGGAATATTGAACTAGAAACTGAATTAGCTCAATGTAAATTAGAAATGATGAATTTAAACAACCAATTATTAGGAGCTATTAGACAGAAAGTTCTTTTATCACAAGAACTCGACCAATGGCAGGTAAGTGGTGAACAGATGACCTATACTTTAATAAGAATCACGTCTTTACGTTCTTACCCTTTCCACTACAGAGAGAAGCAAAAGATGAAGACTCGCAATACAGGCTATAGAATATTTGCGTTATCTATATTTTCCATTATATGATCACATTTTGGATTTCCTAGAAGCAGAAATTTTGATTTAGTTACATAATTCATTTTCAAATTATTTAATGCTAAGGTGTTAGAAAGTATACAGCCATGTAGAATTTTAGTTGCAATACGTTCCTTTCATGGTTATTTTGGTGATTTTAGGTGGATAGGTAGCGTTTATCCATGATTCCAGATCGAAGGTGAACCATTCTTTCATTGTGTATGCTTTTTTAGTCTTCGGGGATCTTTCATCTTATTTGAGAATTTTGGTGTTTGTGGAATTTTTGAAAGGGTTCATCAGAAATTGACAAAAACACAT
Organism: Lottia gigantea; assembly: GCF_000327385.1. NCBI lineage: Eukaryota > Metazoa > Mollusca > Gastropoda > Lottiidae > Lottia > Lottia gigantea. The sequence goes on from NW_008708401.1 coordinate 1,411,811, forward strand.
ATCAGGATTTCTGGTTTTTAACAATTAGATTAAAAACGTCTAAAGAAATCATTTAAAACTTTGGTGCTCTATCGCTTGTAGATTGTGACTTGTGACTCAATGGTCAGAATGCTTATACTACATATTCGAGTAAAATAAAGAATTGCATATAACAGACTTAAATAATCCGTACAAATGGACAGGGATTCCATTCAATCCGCGTTATTGAAATGTTCTGTAGGATCTAGGAATAGTATCACAAAAGCGTATCTGTAAACTTGCATGTGGGTTTCATCCTGTAGGTCATCTATGGAATCATGGATTTATTTTTTAGTGTTTTAAATTTGGTTTGCCTCAACTTACCATTGTTTTATTCTTGGTTGCAATATCATTCTTTTGTCGTTACATTTTAATGTATATTTCCGAAGAAAAAACGCATGCTAGTATAAGACGCATCCTAATGTGAGACTCAAAAATACAATTATATATACAACAATCCGAGTTTGATGATTTTGTTGAAAATTCTCAATACAATCTTTTTAATATTTGAAAACCCTTAACCACTTTATAAATATATGACCCAAAAGTCACTTTGATTGTAACCGTACACAGGTAATCAGTCTTTCATATGCAGAGTTTAAACAAACAATTATGCTTTTATTTGCAGGCCGATATGGAAGAATTATTGGATGTTCAACTTCATAAAAGAATTCAAGAAGAATCAGACAAAGAAGAAGTAGAAGTAAAATTAGAACAAATGTCAAAATCTAAAACTCCGGGCAATTTTTTTACTAGAAATATCAAAAAACAGGGTAATTCGTAGTATAGGGTACAACTCAGAAACCATTATAATATACACCTTAAAGGGATGCAGGCTTCTAATTATTTTCTTTCTTTTCATCATATACTTATGCTGTTGAAAGAACTATGTTGTAGCTATTCATAGCATCTTTTTAGAATGGAAATTTTATTTGGTCGTTTATTGACATATTATAGAGGTCTTGCAAATATAGAAAAATGATTTGACTTGAATTTGGCTTCTTTCACTGCTAAAGTTATAGAGAATAATTTGAAGACTGCATCCCTTATTCATTCAATAATTTAATTCAGATCATGATCATTCCAATTTATTCAGTATATTCAGATCATTTTCAAGAACGATGTAAAGTAAAATCATAATTCATAAAAGAAATGTCAATTTTTGCTATCTGGTCAATGCTTAGCCACAAGATCACCGTACACCATGCTACATGTATAGCACTTACCAAATTTATAATGAAATTCTTTGAACTGATAAATCCTTAAACTTTGAGTACTTGTTATTTTGTAAATCTAGTTAATTTGTCTCTTAATATCTAGTCATTTACCAACATTCAAGTTTAGTTAGTTAATAACTCGACTTGATTTAATGATAACAATTTGTAATTTGTAACGAAATTGTATCTTGTTACAAACAGTCGAGAATGCATCATAACAAAATACAGTAACTACTAAAATAAAGTCAATACATATATGATTAGATATAGATATCAATTTTTAGATATAGATTTTCTGATATCTGTATTAAGTCACATATTATTTAGATATAGATTTTTCATAAAATTCAATTAAGAAATCAGATACCATTGTTCAGATATTCAAAAATTCAGATATTGAACATTCAAATATTGAAAAAACATAAAAAGATATGTTTATTCAGATATCAATATTCCAGATTCAGATCATTCCATCCAATATCATCAAATACCATCCCAGCCTGTATCAGGATTCAAAGTGATCTGTATGATCATATCGTGGTTATTGAACTATATTTCTAGTCATATCAATTGTTATGTTACGTGTAGAATTGACCATTGTCTTGCTTTGCTTTGATGTTTTAAACTTAAATCTTTGAGTGACCACATAATATACCTTTGCAAATGTCTTTAAAAGAATGTGGAAAAATTATGTGATACTTTATTATGTACTGATATGAATGCTTTATAGCTTCTATCCGTTACAGTACGGCTCTGAAATCTGAAAAAAGCCTTTACAAACAGCTTTTCACTAAAAATTTACACTATAATTTTTAATATAAACTTTATTTTCATTTTATTGTAAGCAGCCACATTCGGTCGATTGTATTGTCTCAGTAAACGATCTTCATCTGAGATGCATGTCAATAATGATATAAATAAACTGCTCAGATATGCTTATTCCATATTATATTCTATTGTTAATGTATCATTGTAAATTTTGTTATAAGAATCTATTATAATCACGCATCACATGTGCTATAGATGTAAAATATACTATATTATAAATATTGTGATATTGTAATATACTTCGTGATATACTGAATGTATAATAGTACAAAAATTATAACATGCCAAGTAAAATTGTACTGAGCAATCCTGGGAAATTATAGTATAATATTGTTGCTAAGCAATCCCTTCTCTGTAAGAAAACCTCCGTTTATGCGTAAAATTTCAAGTACATGTATCTGTAGATAGAAACATCTGACTAATTTTTGTTTTATTCATGCTTATAAGAGCTTTTTTGAAATAATGTACATTACTGTAATAAAACTGTTTTCTTATAAAAACCCGAGATTAATAATTTATCTTACCATTATTGAACCAACGAATCTGAATACATATTATACTAAACTCCGTCATAGGATAAAATTATTGTATTACAATAGACGCATATTGATTTTGCACGTGCATTTGAAATTAGGTCAAATCTGTTTATTTATTTTAGGTTATATGGATACGTTAGTAGGTGTTTGTTTATGTTTTTGTGTTGCCAATCGCCCTTCAATATACCAGCAGACCGATATAAAGCATCATCGAGTTTCAATTACTGCTTTGTTTGAAAATTTCATTAAATGAATTAATAGCGTGTAATGAAAAGTCGCGGGGATTCTGTTGGGGTGGTGATATAATTATATTATGTAAGTAGTTGTAAAGGTATAGTCTTGTTATTCTGAGCAAAAGGCACTATTCTCAAATTCAACACTTCAATATCACGATCGAGAAAAACTATTTTTTAGATCGATGATATTGTTGATGTTGAGTTTTGAAAATATGGTTTTTTGAGACGTGATGATTTGTGATAAAGAATTGTTATTACGTGGCTTTTGGCTTATGTTATATTTTGTGTTCAATGTTCTTTTCTTGAAATGGTTTTATATGCCTTTTGAAATCCTCCAACAGGTTAAATGCCAGTACATCTACTGAAAACATTCGTAGGACTAACAAAGGTTATAAGTAAGCCTATGCTACTCATAAATATTTTCAGTGGCTGGTATTTTCCACTCAATTGATTAAAAGGCATATTATTTCATTTATTAGAATCTCAACTATTAAATAGAGTGAAATGTATAACTTGTTTTTCTTTCTTACTCGTAGTAATAATATGGGCAAACGAATGAATAAAAATATCCGGGTTTGTGAAACCTGCATGGAGCATCAATTATCCCCTACCTAACTATTATTCACTTACAATTACATAGTTGATTTGACATGGTCGTTTCGGGATCATTAGGAAAGGGTTAACAGAGTGAGAATCTGCAATATGGATGAAATGACGATAGTCTCTCAGTGGCGATTTGTCCAAAACTAAAGATACAATTGTCCTTTGGTCGATCGAGCATATGTCCGATTTATCATGTGATAGTCTTCATCTTCCAGCCTTCCGGTAAAAATGTAAACATCAACACGTTGATTTAATTACTTAGTTCTTGATATCTGAAGAAAGTCTTAAATAATGGTTAGAATAAAGCATAGGTGGGTCATTTTACTTTCTTGTCTCTAGGTCTGCAGGAATTATTGTTTTATATCCTATCCTATTTTACCAATTTTAGGGTAAATCCTTCTATAAATTGCTGCTTTCATTTGATGTCTCTTCTCACTTCACAGTCACAGATATTTATTCAGTATGAATTTACTATTACTAGTAGATTTGAAGATACATACCTTACCCTGGAAACTCTTACTAGATAGATAAATTTTATGGCTAGTGGTACCCCTATGCATATTATCACTATATTTGTTAATAGAGAAATGAATATACAAAGACCAATCCATGGTTTTGCCCTATCTATATCCTACAGACCGACACTATTCATAAGTATATAAGTTTCCCATGAAAGAGTAAGCTTACATTTGATATTATTTATATAGATATATAGTATTTGAGATTGTGTTTGTCAACAAGAAACCAGTAGAGTATGTTCTAAATAACTATGATGTAAATACAGCAATTCGGGCAGCTGTTCTACAGGCTCATGGTGATTTTGGTTTAGGAATATTACAGAACTCTTTACATGGTATGTATAGCATGGCATGATTGTAATATTAGGCTGATCTAAAAGGGACAATTGTCTCTCTGCCGCATGCCAAATGTGTTCAGGGATGAGTTGATTGGTTTACCTGCTTTGTTTCCATCAGTAAGTAAGATGAAGGTACACATTAAAGGTACATTTAAATATTATCTTGAAAGTCAGGAGATATTAACTTAAAATCCAGAAATCGGTTCAAGCATAGGCCGAGCACAGAACTTGGGATTTCAACCCAGATTGTCAGTGACACAGGTATAATCAATTGGGTCCGAGTGACATAAGCTGTGCACATTTCAAGATGGGGTTGCTCATCATTGTACTGTAAATCAAAAGAAAAGGGCCTCGTATTTGATGGGACTAACTGCAATTCCTCTTCATTATGTTCTGTTGTTCTATTGTAGTAAAGTATATGAGCAACCATCAAGATGTTATATTAGTAAAAGCTAGAAGAGGTGCACATAAACTTCTACAAACAGCAGTCACAATGTTCCTCAAGAAAATCAAAACATTTGATGTTGTCTGTAGAACTCTTCATATAGGAGGTAAGATGAAACTCAAGAAGTTAAATGTTCTAAAGTGATGCATCAATGGCTCTTTGGAATGACTTTGATGTAAAATAGACTATAATTTCCTGGACATTTGGTAGACAATTACCAGTGGGGAAATCATGGGGAAACCGATCTTTGTTAGCTAAATAACATGCAGAAATACCATTAACTTTGAAATGATTTAACATTTGTGTGATTCACTCTTGGCTTAAGAGCAAGAACTTTTGATGATGCCAAATTTTTAATGTTTCTCCACCATATTTTCAGGAACTATCAAAGCTTGTCAGAAATTTTTACTTCAATATTATCGTAAACAGCTACCAGCTCTCATGTTGAAATGTTCTAATTTAGGTAGGCTTGATCACTTTGTTCTTATTTATATGTATTTATAAGCTTTGTATTGTATTATGGGTTTGAAATGAGTCTGCTATGTGACTTGTTACTGTATGAATGAAATTAGAACACATTCAGATTGTTTATTTAGTTTCAAGATGATGATATTCCTTTTTAATGTGTGTTCAGATGGCTCATTTGAATTTTAATGTCATCTTCTTTTGCAGATGAAATGAAAGAGATACAAGAAGTGATATTATCAACTTGCTGTGGTCTGGAAAGTGACAAGAAATTGGGTTGTTTAACCTGATTTACATTAATTCTGTCTGAAAAAAGAATTGTTATTGTTAATGGGTTTAGAAACTGTGATTTGTGGAAGAAGAGCTAACCTTAAAGTGAAATATCAGTTATGATATAAAGTGTAATATCAGAAATTAGCACTCTGAGACCTATATATTTGAATTGAGAGACTAAGTTTCCAGGTCAAGGAGATCTTTTGTGGTTCTGAAGATTTCCTTGCCTCAACCAACCCACATTTCTAAAAAAAACTGAGATTGGGCAATGTGTTATTGTGGAAATATAAAAATATTAAACTTAACTCAAAATATATTATACTGTTTTATTAAACAATGATAATAAGGTGTGTCAATCTGATTTTTAAGATATTACATTTTTGAATAAAGAAAAAATATTCTACAGAAAGTTTATTCTACATATATATAACAGAACAATTTAAATAACAAAACAAAATCTATACAAGTTTTTATAGAAATTGTGTATACCTGTTTGTAGACAAAATACATGTATACAAAATCTGTCATGCTTGTACTATTATATATTTTGTATAAATTATTATAAATATCAAGGATACAAAATATATAAAATAAATATAGACAAAGATATTTCTACAGATTCAGAGATATTCCTAACCTGATTAGTCTCTAGTGTGTTATAGGAGAAAATGCTAAATCAAACATTACAGATTAAATCTCAACTGTGTTTGTTGGCAGCTTTCTCTACCTTATAATGTAATATAACTTCTATAACATGGTAAGTAGAGTACCCTAGGTATAAAATGAGGGTACCCTGTTTCAAAACAAACCTATCAGCTCTTCTACGTAATTTATGATATTCAAATCTATCCTTAGGATATAGACAATCTATTTGACCAGTTTCTGCCAATTTAAATCCTGGTCTTTTGAATGTAAAGAGTTTCTACAATTTTCACAGTTAGAAATCTTAGATCTAGGTGTACAATTATTTACAACCACAATCACAAACATTACATTAGATTATAATGGAAGGCACATGTTTGAAATTCAGGCTATCATTAAGTTGCTGCTGGTGAAACTGTTAAGAACAATTTGGAAGTAACCCAGTCTAAACTTCCACAGTGTCTTATTATAGTTGTAGGAGAATCTGATTTGGGACTTAATTAAGTTAAATTTCAGCATTATCAGCTGGTAAGGTAAATATTATCTAGACTATATCACTTTAACACAACAAATAAAATAATTTTATACAACATAGATTAATATAGTCATTAAATAAACAAAATATCAAAATATAAATACAATTAGTCATGTAAATATCTGATTTGAGCATCTTAATTTATGATAGAATTATAATGTTACAGTGATGGAGAATGGGTTTTATAGGACCTGCACATTGTTTGCTCATTTTGATTGGAAAAAATATATATATTAGAACACTAATCTTGCAATAAATAACAATGTTTCTTCATATCAAATGTCATGGGGAAAAAAATCTTGGCATTTAATTTGGCAAACAGCATAAAGTTCAAGAGAGCAAGTTGATTAAATTTCCCCTTTTCATTACATCAATAAACAAATTTAGAGTCTATTTGACATTTGGTTTAAGTTAATGTTGAAAAGTTTCAAGTAAACTTTCTAAAATTCACAGTTAACATAAATCAAAAAATATTCCTTCAGAAATGCACTTTTATCACTGCACTATATATAAACTACTACTTTCAAATGTAATGATACTTACTTCATCTAAAGTCATATCAAATAACAGAATTGTACTCCTTTGATAAAGTTATTGAATCAGATCCTCTTTAATATATAAATGGCCAATATATAATATACGTCAAAACTTTTGTCACAATTTTTAAAATCAGAAACAGAGGTAACTTAGGTAAGGATTTTAAGATTCTTCAGTCAACTGCAAATTTCAGCGGCTATCATCATAGTTACTTTGAAGAAAGATCACTAATACTACTCTAGGAATCCTTCTTTAACTGCCGAATTTTATCAGCTAATACTATCATAATAGTTACATTGAAGAAAGATCACTATTTTATTTTAAGAGTCTTCAGTCAACTGCCTAATTTCATCTGCTAATACTTTGGTCACATGCATAGCTTGTTCTACTTCTTCACCACCTATCTGTTGTAAAGCTACAGCAGCTGCTTCTCGTACATGAGATATTACATCATTTCTCCTATATTATAACAATAATAAACATACAGTATATCTTAGCTGAAGTCAAAGAAATTTCTATTTGAAACTATCAATATAGAGATGTTACAAACAAGATGGACAAACTTCATACTGGAACTGTTGATGAGTGAATACAGCCGTTGAACAATTATTATTCACAGTAAAAAACGGAAAGGAATATATGAAGGCAACTCCTATGGGGAGAAGATATAGGTGTAAAAGTTCCAGCCCAATGCAATAATATACTCTGCTTATTAAGAATATAAATTAATCATACATACCACATATGTAATAATTTGGAAACAGCTTGTTTAGAATGAAGATGACCTAGAGCTAGACATCCTGCTTCTCTCACTAATCTATCTTTATCAATTAATATTCGTAGTAATCTGTTGACAGTTTGTGTATCATTAGCTTCTGTTCTAGCTAGTGATATAGCTGCTACCGCCCTTACATTAGCATCAGCGTCTGATAATAAATCACGTAAAGCTTCTATAACAGCAGCACTTCGGAATTTTGCTGAAAAATACCAATAACAGGTTAAATAGGGGGAAAGGAGTTTATTTTTAGCTTATTTTGTGTGTATCAGAGCCATTTGCATCATTCCAATTTTTGTCAGTTGCTGTGGTTCCTGTAAGTATTGAAATGCTTCAGCATAAATGATGTTAATGCTACGGACCTTCGCAATACAGACGTCATAAAATGCTAAGATTTAGTGGAACTGAAAATTGGAAAGATACAAATTGATTCAAAGTGTTTAGGGCTAACTTCTATTTTGCTGTCCAACCTCTGTGGTTCCTGATATTCCATCAAAATTTGGAAATGAAATGCTGAACTACATACTCAGAACATAAATATGTAAACCTACCAAGATTTTCAATTGCTTCCACTCTGACAGACGAATCCATATCAAAGACTTCTTTCATAGCATAATTTTCTCTAGCTTGATCTTCTATTCTTTTCCATACTGATTGTATTTCATCATCTACTGTACAAAATCCTACAAAAATTGAATAGAATTGATCAACTGTACAGAATTCTACAAAGTTTTAAATTCTCAAGCTTATTACAAACAAACAGAATACTTCTATGCTGATCATTAACAAATTCCATTTGTGACCCAAAATCTAAAACCAGTAACATGGGTTTCGAAACTGGAGATTTTGGATTCCAGAAAGATATTTTCTGGTAAATCACATCTGTGAAGGGTGACCAATGTTCAGTGTTCTGTTTTTTTAAATTACCTTCAAATTTGTCATAATGTAAAAAATCATCAGAATCAACCTCCATTTCACGATGTAAAACACCCATCAACCATTTCTGATCTTCACTACTAGAGAACACATAGTCCATATTCGACTGGAAGGCCTTTACTACAGCATCTACAAACCTGTTCAAGAATAAGAATACCAAAACATTATTATCAGCTATACTGTTATCAAGTCTGCACACCCGCTTCCATTCTAGTCCTTGGATACTCGTTACAAGACCAATGAAATCACTGATTGCCTGAGTTTTGTGTATTTCTATTGACTGATTTTTTTGATTTAAATGCTACTGGTATATTGAAAAAGAAATTGTCATATTTCCCATCAGTGGACTAGTTCTGAAAGAAATAAACAACACATTCAGGACAAAACCTTACTTTGACCACTCTATTTTCTGTCCAGTAAATCTGTCTTGCCAGAACTGTGATGGCAGTATTTCTTTTTCATCTTCAATTGTATTACTCATAGACTTTCTGTATATATTGGCTCTAGAGTTTGCACGTTGAAAACGTTTCCTCTTTTTCTCATAGTCTGAAATTATTCATAAATTAAACTTAAGATGTCATGATTCAATTACTAAAAATAATATACTTTAGTGGAGATAAAACAGCAATGCAAGAAAGTTGAGTAAGGGCATTTATAAAAAATCTATTACAGAACACTTGCTTTGCACAAGTGCCTTAAATTGGAGAGTTCCAGACCAGCTTTCCTGATGGGGATTTACTATCTGAACATGGTCTACAACAGGAGATGAGCTCTTTGCAGGGTTTACTCCAATAGGGACACACATCAGAGTAAAATATTTGTATGCTGTTTTCCTCGTAGTTCTGATAAAACACATTTCCATATGTTATTCTTGTACTAAGGTATATATATTGATGATTTGACATTTTCTTACCCCTTTCTTGTTGGTTTTTCTCCTTCTCCTCTTCCTCTTGTCTCTGATGTAATTCAGTATGTAACATATCAATCAGCTCTTTAAAACTTTCTTCTATTTTATCTTCTTCATGAAAATCTACCCATTTATAGCTAGCTAGTTGTAACTTCCTTAAAACATACAATTACAAACTATAGCCACACTGAGCTTACTCTCTACACATTCATTGTTGATGATTTGCATAAATTTAATTGAGGGTCTGAATAAGAGATAGGACAAAGTCTAATGCAATCAGCAGCCTGATATGTTCTTCCAACATCTTCCACTGACAGTCTGGCACCGTGTATATTGTTCCAGTCCTCTATTGAACACCCCTTGTATTTCTATTGAACTCTCTCACACCTGCTTACTTTTCTATGTTATGAAACAATCTTTTATGGTAGGTTCAGCTCATTTGTAAAATTAAGGGTGTTTTTAAATGCCTTGTGTCAGACCTAGATTAATGGCATTAACCAAAAGTGAATTAGATAAAAAAAACTTACATGCCAGTATCCATTAAATGGTAAAAATTCTTTCTAGGTTCTAAAGTAATAGGAAATATAGCTGAACTGGATATATAAGCTAGAGCTAGTTCATCTTTACAATATTTAGAGTTAATAGATGATGAACTTAATATGGAAATAAATAACTGAAAAAAAATATATATTCCTATAAGATAATAACATGTAGGTGCTAAATCACATTTTGCTGTAGAAATTCATTATTAGGTTCAAAAAGCCGAAAAAAAAAACTCTCTTAAAAATTTCTTTAAATCATTAACTCTATAGTACATTTTGCTCTTTTTTTTCTCCCTGATCAATGGTTGGATCCATCCAAGTTCTGAATTCAAAATAAGGTTATGACAATGATTCACTTACTTTGGCATCAATAATAGCTTGTCCTATTTTATTAAGAAAATCCACTCCAGCTTGTAGCCCTGATACATCTACCCATACTGATATCCCACTGGCTTCTAATTTCTCTATAAGTTAACAACAATCAATCAATAATCAAAATACAAAAAATGTAAATTCCTGAATATTATAACTTCCAAAAGGTTAAGCAGACAAAGAATGAACTACAGGACAACAGGTCTTCTCTCATTGTAGAATTTACTGAAAGAATATTTTGGTGCTCACTTGCACTTTTCAGATGAAAAACTTTGTTCTCAATTTATCAAGATTGTGATGATTCAATTCATAAACAAAACTAGGTATAGTCCAGTTAAAATATTTATGTATGCACATCTGAAACACAACTTTAACAACCAGAAATTTACTGGCCTGCTCAAGCTTGTTTCAAAATCATTCTTAGATGTCAACAAGTACTTTTTCTCCTGAAATACAGCATAAAACTTTACTACTGTATGAAAAAACCCAAATTCTAACCTCTTAATTTTTTCATGAATTCTGAGTCAGCATGACTATAGCTGATCATCAAATCTTTAGCTCCCTGACTGTTCTGTGAATTAGGTGGTGGTGGTGGTTTAGAGGAGGTAGTAGTTTGAGATGACGACTGCATTGTATCCTGTGTATCTACACTGGCCCTGGAAGGAGAAGTGTTTCGTGGTGTACTGGGAGTACTTCCCATATCTTGAAACTGGTTAACTAATCTGTCAACAAAAATATAAAAAATAAAACATCATATTATAGGCTATAATTTGGCTTTACCATATTTATATATAATAAATTTTACGACAATAAAAAGCCCCTAAGCACACGTCTTTAATTAAACGTTTAATGTTTGAAGAGTAAACATGAAAATATATTTTACTTGTCCAACTTTCAGTAGAGACGCAAGCTGAAATACGTCAGTTCTAAAGAAAACAGTAACAACATACGACATGTTTCAAGTTTTAATATTCATTTTTAGATTCATACACAACTAAAACATGTCTGAAAGCCAGTTGTTTCAAAAACTAGCCTAGTAATGCTTTATTCTGTTGAATTATTTCTAGTTTATGTTAGGTAATGATGTATCAAGATGCTGTATCTATCTATCTCTCCTATTCGATCAGGCAGGAGCATCACTGTGTGCAATTCACAACACAACTGACAAAGGGCTTCAAACAAAATCAATGAAACTGCAGGTGTTTATATAAGTTTACAGACAGGCAATTGTTTCTATTAATAGTGAGTAGATATTTTGTGTAATTAAGATATTTGGAAGGTCTGCCTACAGATCTGGTTACAATTATATAGAAACAATTGCCTATGGTTAATTAAATGAAGTAACCTTTATCAATTTCAATTACCTGCCCGATGATGATTTGGTACACGACTGTGAGGTAAAAAAATATCGATAATATTGATATAATATAACTTGTTAGCCATTGATTAATATTACAAAGAGATTAACCAATAATATCTAAGTGGAAAATTTAGTCACATGATATTTATTTTAAACACAATAGAATAGAATATTATCTAGATCTGAATTTATAGTCTTATTTCGCAACATTTTTTTAGCAACCAAGGTAAACATGACTCAAGGGAGATAACTGTAAATATAATAACAAGATCGTCCAGACACAGACCAAATCGTCCACTTTTCTTTTCGCCTGGTACAAATCGGCTTATCAGTCTGAAGAATGTCTCCGTTCCACTTTTTAGTCGTTGAATTGACTAATACGCATGGAGCAACAACAAACATTGTCTTGATTGTCTCTAGACCTAGTTACTCGACCTACTTTACAACTTCATGCCATAACAGAACAGGCCTATTGCAACACATTTCCCCGATTGAATGGATAGGTGATGAAGGATTTTCAAATTTCTCTACTGACGTAAAAGAAATATTAAATAGGCCTATATGAATACAACTCAGGAAACACGTTGCCATAAATATACACCCGGAATTCTCGCTACATGTACATCCTACTGTTGTTCACTGTTACACGTGACTGATAATCAAAATCCGCTTTCTATTCTATAGTAGAAAACATCTCTGTAACAATCGACGGCCATTTTGCCTTAAGTATTTAAATATCCAACCTTAAACTTTGTTGATGTTATTCAGTTTTAAACAGCAGCTGGTGTCAATGGACCAAATATGTAACAATAAACTTAAAATTGCCAAAATGTTTAACAAGGAATTAAAAATCAAGATTTACTTCAACCTTTCGAGATATTACATTGCACTTAATTTTCAAAGTATCAAAAAAATAACTAATGAAATCTATACACAATCTAAGGCCTTGGAGCAATCATGGTATAAACAATTTTTTTAAGTGCCTGCAAATTACTCTATAAAAAGTAAACAATTTTCTGCTTAACACAGTCCACATATTTATCGAAATTTAGAAATTGCGTATTTTGTATCCGAGACACCAACTCGTGTCTATAATGTCTCGTGGACATCAAGATCCGGTTCATGTAAGAAGTCCTTAATGATTGTTTAAAATCATATTTCTGACACCACAATACCACCATTTGAAATTCGATAACTAGCAGAGAGAGTGTTGCACAGGTAATGTTTGTATTTTCTTCTTATATTTCGCTTTATTCATAAATTAAAATAATTTTAGAGATTTATCAACATTCTGATATCGACCGTCGGTGTTTTGTTTTGTTTTTTTTTTTTTTTTTGGAGATGCAGACAAACCATACTCCCGATTTTTATTCTGAGATACGCATACCGTGTTCCTGATTCAGTTTTGTCAAAATTTATAGCAACATATTTAGAAGACTTTAGGCCTTTCTTATAATCATCATCATTTTCATTTCACGGATCCTGAAAAGGCCATTGTTATTTCCCCACTCTTTATTCTATGCTGTTAATATTTAAATCGCATGTATATATTGATATTATATTTTCAATGAAGGTACTGCAAGGATGATGTTTTCTTGTATACTATTGGTGTTGACTTTCACTTCAGTCTTCAGTAAGCCAACTAGACTGGTGCATGATAATTCTAGAAACAGTAAGAACTTTTCATTTCTTTCTCACTGAAATAGCGGTTCACCATCATTATTATATTAAAGGGAAAGACTTTTTACATATATTAAATCAACCCCTGAAATGGCGCATCTGTCCCTTTAAATGCATCATCTGCATAAAATGGACATTACATACAATTGTTTATCACCTCAATGACGAATATTTATTATATGAACATAGGCTTATAAAATTACACCCCACAGTAAGCAATCGTTTCACTCGCCAATAGAATGATTGACAAAATGTCACGCCCCGAGGCAAAACTAGATAAAAATATGAAATGTATCATAAAAATTTTACCTTGACACGGTTTCTGGAGTTGGTTGTTCTTCTTCGATATTATCATTATTCATTTCCATATATAATATGCTTATAATACAGCTCTGATGGACTTAAGAATCATAAATTAAAAATTTATTAACATTTAATGTTTATATCGATTGATATGACGATGGTTGGCGCTGAGTATTTTGTTAGATTAATGAAATGCCGTGGCGTTTCTACCTAGGGGGCGGGGTATCATTTGAAAATTCTGTGACAATTAATTGAACATATTGATTGATAGAAACCTCACTGTATTAGTACCCTTTCGGAAATGTTCTTTGGGATGCTCTACCGTGCATACGATGCAATATACATTATATATAGTTCATTTGTAGAAAGTCATTTTACATTTTTGTAAAATAATAGAATTAGATAACAATTTGTCTCAGAAGTCACTAATTGACTATAATAATAATATAGGCCTACAAATATACATATAACTAATATAGCCAGGACAGATAGAACATTGTCTTCAATGAAACTAAAATCGATTTATAATTCCTCAGAGACAATATATTTCATATTTGATCCTATCCTAGTATATATGAGACAGGTTGTCCATGTTCAATGTCCTATACATGTAATAGTGAATCCTAAATCTTAATCAATATGTGACGCTCACAAAACACTCAATTGATCGACTCGTAAGAATTGGTCAAGGTCAAAGTGAAGGCTATATATTTTGTCATAGTAACAAAAGGATTTTTAAACTACTAAAACACTCTTTTAAAGTAGGTTATGATAAAAAATGTGAAATTGCTTACCTTTAGTTTACAAAAAGCTTGTTGTTTTACTCTTTCCTATACTGTGAAATGGTTTATTTATAGAATCAAAACCGATCTACGATATTTCTTAATAATAATTTCACTTATGTCCGGTATTATGAGTAAACATCATCGAAGGTGCAGCGTAAGATAGTGGCTATTTATAGTAGCCCTGTGGAAATTAGTTGTGGTCCGTAGTACAGAATATAGGCGTTTGTTTTTACACGATTATACTTCAATATCCTAGAAAATAGCAGCGAATATACACTTCAAACAAACCACGTCTAATGTCCCAATAGTACACTAGTTTGATATCTAATGAATACAGCTATACAAGTGAAATTGAAGACGTAACAAGTACTCACTGCCCCGTATATTACTGTATATTTATTTTAATCACGGTCAAGGTCATTTCAAATTACTTTACCGCGGATCACCAAAGAGCGACACAAATAGGCTACTTTCACAAGCCAGTGACTCGTAACTGTCTTTGTCAAAGTTCAAAGGCTTTAAAATTATAATGAGAGAGATCTAGCTGAGCTAAAGCACTGGTCGGGGAATTGGCATGGTTTTTGGGTTTAGAGCTCTGATCTGGCAGAACCCACAACCCACCACGTAGGGGCCCGTGGACCTAACTGGGTTGGGGCCCCTCCCCATTTTGCTCTCATGCATTCTGAAAGAGCACTTTTAATCAATGTTATGCCTGATATTTGAGGATTTCAAAATGTTCAGTCTGCAGTTAAGGCTATTTCAACCAAGCTCTATTGTAGTTGAACCACTGTGTTATGCTACAATGATGGGCTCCATCTCTCTTAAAATACTTCATTAGCCAGAGACTCTTTAATACAATCGACAAAAAGACTTGCTTTGACGTCTATAATATTCATGAACGATAATGTAGGCCCCTGCGATGAAAGAATGCGAACTTTGAACCTTAAATAAATATAATTAGTTCAATTATGCTATAATCTAAACAGGAGATTATAGAAGTTCACAGTGACCCTCTTACAGTAGGCTTTTCAGTAATACACTAACAATCATATAACGAGTATAGCTTTATAAACATGCTATCCTAAATTTACCTACTCTTATCTGTCCTTAAACAGTGCACAAGCAAGCTAAAGTATAGACTGGCGCTGGGTTGTTTTTAAATCTCTAGACACAATTTATCAATAATCTTTATCTTTCTTGTAGGCTAGAGTCTTTTGCTTTTAGAAGCTGACTCGAGTTCAAGAGATAAATTGAGAAACTCCCTGGGCTTTGATCGTTGAATGCTACTGCTAATGATACAAAAGTTTACAATAAGGAAATCATCACTCTTTTTCAAATAATTTTGCAAATAGTTTCAAATAGTGGTTGTCATTGTCCAACTAGCAAGAGTAGCAAGCCATATGTGTTAAATATGTTAACATAGATTATATGTGGACATCGTTGTATACATATTTCAGATTTAGAAGATAGTTTTGTTCAGCTTGATGATGAACCAGTTCAGAATTATCGAGGTTTGTATCATAATTTATTGTTGCATTCAAAAGGTTATAAAGAGCACAAAAATACTAACTACTCCCCCTCCCTAAAAACTGTATTGCCCCATTGAAAACTTCTGACAACCAACCCATACCATTACTGGAGCTAGACAGTGGCGGAGCCAAAGAGAGGGGGGGGGGGCGATGCAGAAGGGGCAGCAACCCCCCCCCCCCTTCCAGCCCCGAAAGCAAGTTTTTCGAGCAAAAATTTCATACCTAGGTGAGGTATTCGGACGGGCGTAAACCTGGCTCCGCCACTGCAGCTAGACCATATACCCCATTGCCCTTCCAGATATATTATTTGCCCCATCGAATATTCAAGTCTGGTCTGATAGAACACCAACTAAAAAACTAACGAACCAGAAATTGGTTATTGAAACACTTGTTTGATTGATCGCTCCGAAAAGGACGATTTTTGCAATCATACGAATTTCACTCCATTTGTCGTTATTTTTCGTAGCCAAAAGGAATATTTTCCGTCCACCAACTCCTCTTAGTGAAATCATGGGTCCACTACATAGAAGACATGCCCGAAATGCAGATGAATATCAGAGAAGCAATGGTAAGTAAGACATTGCCCGTTTCTTTACCATTACCTCAATATTTATCACAGCCATTTTCAATGACGCATTAATTGTGGTCTTATTTTAATTCGTCAAACATTTTTTTCGTTGTTGGTAGCCACGGTGGTTTAATCTTAATACATTAGACGCCTGTCCGCTACCTGGAGGTCCAGCATTTTAAATCTGACATAAGTGGATATATTACCTTTTTTAAACTGTTTCCCATGGCCACTGATTCAACTCCGAGGAGCTGACATGGAAAAAGCGTCTTGTTATTCGAATGGAACAATAATCCGATGACTCGTGTGCTACATGCCTTGTACTTAAAGCATCCCTTGCCAGTTCGAAATAGAAAAAGAGTAGGCTAAAGTCTCAGTCTTATCAGAAGTTATTCAAACCATTGTTCCTTTTACTTTCAGAGGTATATGGTAGGATGAGATCCTTATTAATGTTACTGAGGATGTATATAGGGAAATATCCCCGAGTAGATATTATACATTATATTAACTGGGATAGAACTATTATTATTGATAATCTATTTTATACAAGACCTACTGATATCTGGCAGGTACGACATCACCTAATCTTATACATGTGAAATTACAGGATTGTTACCAGTTGCGTTTCTATTGGGGACATGGACATTGTTTGTGTTCCCTCCTGGGGTTTTGATATGGAACGAAAGAGCAAAACTTGAATAAAATGTCTGGCGATATAGAACGATCATATTTATGCATGTCTGGGAATGACCCTAATATACGCCTCACGTTCTAGTATTGCCAATCGGCTTCCTGATTCCACTTTAAGATCAGGATTCTTAACCCGGCTTCCCTTTTAGAGAGTATATATTGCTGTTAATATGTGTTTGTTTCTCACCATGCAGGTTAGAAAGGTTCTACGAGCAGCTAAACAGTTAAAAATGAGGGTTCGGGCTACCGCAGTTGGTCATTCTAGATCACCACTGTACGTGGATGAAGGTAACATAATGATGGATGTTCGAGACTTAAATAGACACGATGGACCAAGACTGCAACTTAATCAGCCTGTAAGTTTACAAGTTTATAGAAGAATATACAAACTACCGATTCTGGTATATAAGTACTCTATAGGACTAAAAAGACCGTAATAGCAAATAACGGGATAGCTGTACTATGGATAGGAAATTAGATCCTGTTGTCCTGTACAATAAGAACTAAAAGCTGCTTATTTTTCTTGCAACCTAGTAGATGCGACCATCATAGTATTAAGTAAGGAGATGCTATGGAAGAAACACATTCTGTGGTCTCTACTTTGTCACCAATTTCAGTGGTTCACAGAAACGCCACAGTTGCCAATGTTTCTCTCTCTCCTTTTAGAACCAGATAAGAAATTATACCACGGTAACCGCAGTAACAGGAGTTATTGAGAAGGAATTGAATGCATTCATGGTTAGCAACAAAGTTACAATATTAGCTCAACCTTTAAATGATGTCGAATCACTGGGTGGAATGGTTGCCGCTTCAACTCACGTAAGCTTTTCTGGTACTGCTTTTCCGATAATGACGTCGTGAAACGCTTAGTTAGAGTGGAATACAAGAAACACAGACGTCTGACCAAAAATTGGAATGGTGCAAATTGATTCTAAGGGTGCCCCCGATGAAAAGTAACTGCAATTTGAATTATGACCTATACGACTTCCCATCGATAAGAACATCACACTAATTTAATCATGAGTAAAGTTGTCTCCCTTTATTCAAGACAACATCGACACACATCCGCACAATGTACAAGAAACTCAGAGCAGTACTAGTTCAAAATTGCTTTGGCTAGGTTTTGTATAATCTACACATACGATCGTGAAACTTGAATCTAGCATTGGGTTGGTTCTCAAATTGGGATAAATGAATAGTTTGCCATAACGCATTAACTAAGGGGGAATCTTTTCCTTTTTCACAGGGTTCAACATGGGATGCACCGACATACAGTGGAATAGTTAGAGATATTAGATTAATGGACGGTGCTGGTAGACTGAGGAAGTTCAACTATGAAAATCACCCGGATATCATGAAAGCTGCTATCTGTAATCTGGGAATGTTCGGTATCATGTATGATATCACGATTGAGGTAATGAAAAAATTTAAAAACATCATATTAGCTATGTTATTAGAATTATATGCCTGAAAGACAGATTCAGTTGCCGAATTCGCAAATACCTAAAAAAAATGAGTAATCCCAATCTCGCTCTCGCATTCACTTATTTCATTTATATTTTCATTTTCAAGTGGGTAAAGTGACGAAGTAAGTGGTTCAAGACTTCATTTTCTTGACTTTGGATAGTGAACCTGAGTATTTCTTCGGTTCGACGAATTCCTATTGAAAATAGACTTCACAAAGTCACTAAATGTTTCAAATATATGATTATAGGTTCTTCCTATTGTAAAAGCTAAAGTCAAAAATGAGTTTGTTAAGCTAGAAGATCTGATTTACGACCAAAATAAACTGCGTGAAACAGTCACCTCCAACTTCTTGACAGAGATCTCATGGTTTCCATTTAATTCAGTCACACCGGAAGAAGCTACAGATTATCAAGCCACTGGGACTATCCCAGCAGCCTGGAATGCAAAGAGAGATCAGATTTGGCTCAGGTAGGACTGTTTAAAAAAATTCAACATTGTATTTTAACGCTTTAGCCAATGCGAATTTATGAGAATCCTTCCACCAGCCACCGGTCCACCATGAGAGTTCTATGCAACATTTCACGCTGTCATGGCAATTGATACTAGTACCATATACAGATTATCCTGTGATCAGTCTTAACCCAATGTTGCGGAATATTGTATGCGAAAAAATAATTGACAAATTCATGTCCATGAACCAAAGCAGTCTTATCTTATGATATTTGTTTCAGAACAATTAACATTGTTAATGATACAGAGGTTGGTAACAATGAAATCAAACCTGCTACATATTTACCTACCAATGGTTCTTTATCTGGTGGCAGTGTCGAAGGATTATTACGAGGAAAGGTAATGACACCACATAGTAACATTGTAGTAGGGGGTAAAGATGGCATCAGCATGCTTCTTGCGTTGAGGAGGCTCCGAACTCACGTTATCCAATCGCCAAGTAGACGACAATTCAAGCTGCTAGTGCTGCCGACTGTGCTAGACTGAGAATAAGACATTGTTTTCTAATTGAAATGTGGCATCATGCCAAATTGTTGCATAATATCAATGTTTTGAATGCAGAACACAATTCTCTGATATACAGATTTCAGTAAGAACCATTGCCACCTGATTGTCTCATTATTGGGAAAAAATGAACGGACATGTAGTGATAGCGGTGTTTCGACAAGGTTGCCAGTTGTCTGGTGATCTTGAACTTGGGAAGGCATGATTTACAACATATATTAATGGTATGATTATAATATGAGTCAATACTGAAGTTATCTTAATCATTTTCTAGGCAGCTTTAGATGTAGCCAAGAGCTTAGAACAAGTGACTTATCATTATCTGGTAGATGCTTTCCCGGTCATATTACCACCAAGACGTGGTAGTGAAACTAGTGCTGCATTTATGCTCAACATCGATAACCAGTTTATACGACCAGCTACTGGCTTACAGGTTTGTTCATGCTGTGTTTCATTCGTCCTTACATCTCAATAGTTTATCGGACCGTTTATAATTTTAGTTGATGTGCCTTATGACAATAATCTATCTAATAGTTTGAAGCCTGCCCCTTTAAAATCACTGTATTCATGATTTGTAACTCACAAGAAGGCCCCGTAAGAACATTTACAACCATGCTTTTTGGTTTGCCTTTCAACTATCACAATATACATCGCAAACGACTTCTCTTAAGGTACATATATAGAAGAAAGAGATATTGTAAATGGGTTATTGAACGAAAGGAAGAAAGAAAGAACTATATTTTACAAAGATAACATCTAAAGCACACAATAATTCTTTCTACCAACTGGTCCTTGACCAAACCTCTTGGCATTGATCTATCCTTGATTATCTGTTCCATTTATAACAAGGTCGACTATAACAATGAGCTTACATGACTGAAGAATTTGGTATTTGATATAAGTATATGTATACGTTATGTATTTGCAATATAACGCAGGATGGCGCTCGTGAATATACATATATTTAAAAATTTGTATTCCTTTTCCAGTTCATAATAGAATATGCTGAAGGTCAAATCAAAAGAAACGGATCGACTCCATTGAATGCCTTATTACCCCGATTTTTTAAGAATTATGAATGTGACCTGTGTCCGGGAAATCATGAGATAAAGATGCCTGATGATTCTGGTCGAACATTGGTCATAGATTTCTTGGCACCACCAGCTCAGTATGGTTTCTATCCTGCTGCTAGAAAGGTCAGTTGTAGTTTTTGTAGAGGTTAGGCATTTGGAACTGCACTACAAAATCATTTTATGCACTTTCATGTGTTATTACATTTATATAGGTATAATTTATTCAAGTTTTAATCCAATGACAGGGGTTTTTAGAATATGAAACTGGACAACTATAGGACGGGTGACAGGGGTTTTAAGTGATCGACGAATCAGTATTTAAAGAATATTTCACTTCCATGGTTCCATAAAGTTTAGTTCTCGTATGGTTGTGTCCCTCTGTAACTCAACTACCAAAGGGTCTGGCTGAACCAAGTCCACGGACCACCGTAAGGTCATCCCACAAAAAATGTAGGAGAGCATATTATGTTAAGTAAAATTCCCGGGGAAAGGGCCCCAATCTACTGAAGTCCATGAGTCCCGACTAATCTAGTTGGTGTCTCTCATAGTATACATTCTATACTACCAATGTTTCGCCAATATGTTGTTTTTGGATTTCGGTTTCATTTTGCGGTTCTGATCGTTAAAACATGGTTTTTGTATAATGTCAATATGTATTTTACAGTTTGTGGAGAGGTTTAGAAATGAGAGTGTCAGACCACACTGGGCTAAACGTCATGATAATATACCAGGCATTATACAGATAATACAAAATGTATATGGAGACAATATACACCATTTCACACGGATGAGGACACTGGCCAATGTCGATCCTGACGACATGTTTATGAACACTTATTTATTACAAATATTTGGTAGAAATTTTGAAAATATGGCAGAAACTATGACTACAACTGCTGCACCATCAGGCTTTCCCATTCCCAACAGAAATCCCAGTTAAATGATGTGTTGTTTTATAAAGCACCCTTTTCATTCATCAATTTAGTCTTGCGAGTCATTTTGCTTTTAGAAATTTTGAAATTGCCTAAGTTTTAATTTAGTGTGAATATAATTGACTCAGAAGATAGAATTTTTGAAATGTTTATTTTGGGAAAAAAGACATTTGCTTAAGTTTTAATTTGGTGTAAATACAAATTTATAATTGTCCCAGAGGACAGACTTTTTGAAATGTATGTTTCTGAGAAAATGCGACAAGACACTTAGATGCCGAGTAAAAACTACATTTTTATGATTTATTATGGGAATTATTTATGATGTTTCGTGAAATATATATTGTCATTTCAGGTAATACATATACTCATATATTGTTATCCATTATTCCTTATATGTAAGGTCTTCAGTAGGAGTCCATTTTATATCATATCTAAATGTTTTTTTACAAATAAAATATTTTAATGTGTTGATGAGTTTGTAAGTCGTTGGATTTCCAAAGTAAATATTTCATTCTTTAATTCTTCATTCCTGAAAACCAGACATTGTGTATATACATTCTCGACAAAAGTCTCAATATGTGCTGTATTTTTGTTTGCTGAATTTTTTTATCCCCAATGCAACAATCAGTCACCAAGAAATGAACATCTGATAATTTATGCTTTGACACGGCAATAAACTACAACAATATTTCAACGATGTCTAAATGAACAGTGTATAGGAAGTGAAGATTCGAGCCCGACCCCGAGGGAGTATCTAGTTTATTTCTAATAATTAATTCAATTCGCCTGACGAGCGTCTATTATTATTGGAAGACAGTATGTGGACCATATGGACACTGTCAGATGATAACTGTTAGTTTAAACGCCCTAGGTGATTTTATAACTCTATTTTATTAACATCTGATTATTAGTTTTCCCTGTGATTTTATTCTATAGTTTTTATTTACATTATTATTATATTTATTCTTCTTTAATAGATAATGACATTTTATAGCAATTTTATTTTTATTTACAAAATCACACGTAAAATGTCTCTTGTAGACTTGGGATTAGGATTTGAAATAAACAATTGACGTACGTTAAATACGATGAAGAAATAGATTTTATTTTAAACAAAATTGAAAATTAAAAAGAGAAACTTTTGTCAATACAATTCTCTCATAAGAGACCACCTCCAGTAAGAGACCGTTTTTGAATTTTCCCCTGCGTGGTCTCTTAATACAGTTTTTACTGTATATAAGGAAACAAATCAACAAATGATACAAAAAAAAACCCAAAAACCAAAAATAAACAACATATAATTAAATTAAATAAAATTAAATAAAATTAAATAAAATTAAATTAAATTAAATTAAATTAAATTAAATTAAATTAAATTAAATTAAATTAAATTAAATTAAATTAAATTAAATTAAAAAACATGATTAAAAACAAAACAAAACAAAAGAAAGAAAGAAAGAAAGAAAGAAAAACAAACAAACAAACAAACAAACAAACAAATAAATAAATAAATAAATAAATAAATAAATAAATAAATAAATGTTGTACGTTTAATTATACGTATATTCAGAAATCACAAAACAAAATTTATATTTTGTAGATTTATTTGATGATTTTTATGTATTACAATCACAAAACATAAACAAATGGATCCTTCAGTTGAAATGTGAAATTCATGAAACATGATGGTATAACAAATAATGACCTCCATGGGCCCACTATAAACAATAAATATATATAACAACTATTGTACATTGCTATCATAGCAATCATATTTGGAATAATCAGAATGAACAAAGGATTGTCAGAATAGTACAGAAACGCTCGGTAAAGGTAGTATAAGGTTTTATAAGAGATATTATAGAAGCACTGGCATGGATTTCAGCATACTTAGTTGCTAATGTACAACTGCGTCTAGCACATTGTGCTTGGTACTTTTGTAGTTTCCTGTTTATCGGCCAGTGCTAGGCGTTTTACTGTCGGAATGTGGAATATTATATCCGACAAGCATCGTAAGTATCTTACAGCAAAGCTGGCATCCTGGCTTAGATATTGTGGAATATTCTAAGTTTGTGGAATGGTACTGGGTTGTATGTTAAGTCCTCTCCATTGTGGTACAGGTGTTGAATCTAAAAAGGAAGGCCGCCATGGTTAACATTATCCTACTTAATAATTCCTAAGAGCCTTTGTACCAATAAAACTATAATAAGAATACTTACTACTAATCAAACCCACATTGTAAAAGGTGGTTACTTTCCATTAGTAACTACTATCTGTGATGTGTAACCAACAAAGACATTGTCAAAACAGAAGTAAGTCTAGCTCACTGGTTGAAGAACTGACCTACTATAGTCTTGAAGGCACGAGTGGCGTCCCTTATTTCATTATTATTCGTTGATTTTGAGTCCATCCCGATTTAAAACGTCAGATTAAACTCTTTCCCTCGGGTTTTTCTAATATTTAAAACCCTTTTCCTCGGAGAATCCCTCGAGATGCGGGATTTTATATATCATAAAAACCCTGTGTTTTATCCTCTACATATATGCATTTTTGTATGTGTTCCCAACACCTAAATATTCTTTCAAGGAACAGTGTAAATTGTTGAAACGTTGTAAAAACTTACCAGTACTACTGTGCGTTCTCTGATGAATTTTTAGATCTATCTGACACACGAATTCTTGATTACACAATGTACACGTGTGCCCCTTGTCACGTGAATGGGTTCTTCGTACATGACTATCATGAGCTGCGTGAGAAGCAAACGCCTTACCACAAAATTTACACTGAAATGAAGATGAAATAACATGGATTATTGAAAATATAATATAGGATTGATGCAATAGCAATACAGGCGAGGAGTTCATCCGTAGCATCTTTCAGAAGCAGCAACGTTTTCACAAGTTTCCTAATATATTTCGTTGTCATAGTTTCGAAAATTCTACCAGTAATATCCGCAAAACAAACCACCACAATTGCAAACCAAAACATTTGTCTGAGCACATTTTGTGGCCGGGCTTCGTCGTTTCTGGTAAATGATTTCTGGAAACTCATCAGGCCCAGTCTTCAATGTATTTTCAACAATAATCAATTGTTGCTTTCTCAATAGTAATTGTGCTATTCCAAGATGTTAGAATGACAAAGCATAAAATTGGTCAATGGTGACCCTCATATACTCACTTTAAATGGCCTCTCCCCAGAATGTTGTCTGATATGTGTTCTCAAGATACTCGAGGCAGTAAATGATTTACTACAATACACACATTTATAAGGTCTTTCACCACTATGTACCTGGAAATAATTACACGAAAAATATAAAAACAGTTCTTCCTAATAACTTCAAAATACACAATATATACGTTAATTTGTAAATACAAATACTGGATTTCGGGGAAGGTTCCATACAAAACACTATACATCTTAACACAGCATATACCAGCTTCATAACTCTTATACATGTGTAAAAAAAATTTGGGGGGTCAAATTCAGCCTCTCAAATGTCTTTACCAACACCTATATCATACTTACTCTCATATGTTTATTCAGACTAGATGACTGACTGAAACTTTTAGCACAAACAGCACATTTATGTGGTCGATGTCGCTCGTGAACGTGTAAAACATGGATTCGGAGTCTGTCTCTTTTCTCGAACGATCTGAAGAAAATTTAGATGTATTAAATGACTTTCTCCGGTGATTGATTTAGGACAAATGCGATCCGAGATCTTTTCACAATGGCTTCGGCGAAGATAGATCTTATGGTCGACATAAGGCAGTCAGTCAGTTGGCATCTTTAGTTATTCAAATGTTTTCTGGTGTGTATCAGCGACATTTATAGCTTTGGCTATAACGTGGCTCCCGAATTTCCGCTTTGATGTTTCTTTCAAAATAACGAACCACAGACGTTGGCCTTAAAACCAAAAATGGGGTCTATAGAAGGCTAGGAAACCTTTTCTCTCCATCAGATCTCTGTACGTTTAGCTTAAAAGAGTATCGACCCCATACCCTTGATCATCACTTATTTATACAATGAAATGGTAGATGTACAGGAATTAAATATTACCTTGAACATAAATGGCAGGGGAACTTCCTGTCGCCTTGATCTACACATTTAGTATATTTCAAATGTTTGTCTCTATAATATTGATAGGCAAATACTTTACCACATCGTTCACATTGGTAGCCTTCACTATCTGTAATATATGAAATGGAGTGTTACGTCCTTTTGATCTAGGGCCTTATTCTAGAAAACTTAACAAGATAAAAACAAATATATATATTTAAAAAAAAATAAAATTAAAACGTAATTTTCTGAGGCACCGTGCGCTACCGACTCCTTATAGATTCGTCGACAGTCGGAAATCAAAAAAAGAGTGTGCTAATGCTGCTGTTCTGCCAAAATGTCCTTCACTGCATGGTCAATAATCAAGTGTTTAAATTTGAAATAATACAAATACAATACAAATACAATACAAATGAGGATCGAATTGAAGACAGATTCAGTGTTTACTTGTATTTTATTACCTAAACCAACCGTCCTATAGAATCTTAAATCTCATGGTATGGCTCTCTAGAGACGAGCAATCATATCAAATCGTGTGATTCTCCACCTTTCAACCTCTCTAGAGCAATCAGTTCGGCTCGTGTAGGATTAACACTAAATGATAATAGCACAGAAACAAGATCAGCATAAACTGACGTCAGATCGTGACGTGCATAACGGTTTAGTTTAACAGGTCACAAAAAGTCATAACCAACCCATAAAATGAAATAGATGAAGACAGAAACAGGCGATAAACTATTACTGATTCGACTGTAATAAGATAGAAGGATTTTAATTGGGTCTCCTGATAGGCCCGCCATCATTACGAGTCTCGACGGACCTGATTGGATAGATCCGTATTGTACTGTGAACGTTAGAAAGAAATGAAGGGATTTGTTTGAGTCTGTTTTATCGCACAGATTTCCAGATCAGCTTCAATAGTGGCTTAAAATTAACGTAAAGTTTTATTAGTAAGTTTTATGGTAGACAACACACGAGCTCTCTCATCAAGATGAAGCCCATGTTTTAAACCAATTTCAATAGATCATCAGGGAGGACTTCTGGCCAATTTGAAAGTGGAACGTTACATCTTTCTTTCATAGCATAAAATTGCATTCGGAGGTCCATTTTAAGTTTTGGAAGGTATAAAATGGTATAAAATGTATGCCCGGCTTGCAATTGAATGTGATTTACGCAATATAAATTCCGTAAGTGAACTTACTTTCTGCTGGTGCAGCGACTTTCTCCACAGAATCTTTATTGGGTAATGTTAAAGGAATGCCCATAAAATGCATATAGTCCTGACCATACCACACAAGTAGTTCGGTTCCTGGGCTGATATCACGTGTAGCGTAGTAATACACTTCATCACCTTCTTGTAAAACGACCATATTCTGTTCAGCAATATGGCGAGCACAGTTTAAATACGACATCCAACTTCCGTTTGTACCTCGTCCATCAATAAAATGGCTTAATTTACCTTCTTTAAATATCTGAAATTGAGAATTCGTTAAATACAAAAGAAATCATATTCGGTGTAGTTAAAGTCAACTGCGGTCTAAAATGATATCTCCAACTTCCACTCATGGTTGCAAAATCATGTTCGTTGGACACGTTTTTTCTACCATTAACTGACTTCAAGACGCCCCTCAAGTTGCTTCTACCATTTGAATGATTATTACATTTCATGCTTTTACACATTCCGCAATTTGTAAACCGAATCCTTAAAACAATGTCAGATCGGAATAAAAACCGAAACGAAACACAAAAATTGGCGAACGACTAGAAGCAACTTCAAGGATTGTGGTGCCTGTGATGACGTCACCAAAATGGACTCACCTCCCACATATGAGTATTGTCATCAAAGGTTTTAATTTCGCTGGTATTGACGACTTTTCCTTTAAATGGACCATATCTTGTACCTTTGGTGATCACAGATTTCTTGGAAAACACGCCGAAATGTAAAATTCCACCAAGGTTTGTTTGTATGATGTTTAAACCTGAAAATAATTAGCGACACTCTCATATGAAAATATTGAGAGAACACCAAAGTGCAAAGGTTGGAAATCTAAATTCCAAAACACCTAGGCATCTCAAGGCTGCTCTGGTACAATTTTTATGAAGCCATGATTCAAGTTTCCAGAGTGCAATGCTTGCTTTGTTAGTGGGTTCGGATAACCGACAACCGAATCCTAATTTACAGGAGGCTGTTAGTTAACATCATTCTGTTCTGCACCTTATTGGAATATAGATTTACAATATCATGATATAACATACTAATAACGACACGAATCCAGGGGAACTTTAGCCTACCTGATGGAAGATCATGTAATGGTGGATTAGATGAACGACAATTTCTCCAATTAGAAAGGTTGATACCATTATCTAATGTTGGTGTGAGTATCTTATCTACTCCTGAAATGGTGGAAAGAGCAAAAACTGTGATTGTCGCAGTATACTACTACACCAGCCAAAAACTGCCAAAATAGCTATCAGAGGATATGAATCCATAAATTCTAACTGAAATCATTGCTTTCCAATGGAAATCAATTTAAAGCCACAAAGCTGTTGCAGTCCAAGCTAAAAAGAGGGGAAAAAAGGGGGTAATAGATTTACAATACACAATTGTCGTTTCAAAAGTTAGGCATATTTGTTTTAATTACTCTACGGCCTTAATCATTATTGTGTCGCTATTCCCAGAACTTCACTTACCATGACCTACATCTGTAATTTTGAGTCCAGTTAAAGCATGTATTGGGTGTGTAGTAGACTGTGCCTTGACATTGCCAGAAGATTTACCATAGAGAACAAAATCTAAATCTTGTTGAGAGAAGCAGAAGACATGTTGTAATGGTGCAGGAGGACAAAACAGCAGACGATTTGCTATTTCGGGTATGAAACGTGGTGCCAATGATGGTGGTCGTATATTTGGTAAACATGGAAATATTTCTGGTGCGACTTCATTTCTTGGCGGCAAAAATCTGAAAGGGGCAATGTCAAAATCATTAGAAAGGGACTATAAAACATGTTGAGGTACAGGTACATGTATTTGATTAAAAAAAAAAATAGATGTTACAAAGAGAACTTAATTTATACATTTCACATTAAAATAATAATGTTGCCATTTATTACATTAAGGTCAATGCAAAACGTTCAGGTACATAACATACACAAATTGACTTCTTATTACAATCAACTTATCACAATTCAGTTGTTCTCAAAAACTGTCAGTCGCAGAGCCGAACTCTCTTAGAAGATCATAATGTAAATATAAAGTAGGCATATGAATCAGCTATATATAATTTAATCAAATTCAATTAGTAGCTATGTAACATTATTACATTCATTCATCACTAGGCATTTGTTTAGACAGGCGTAACAATTTCTTTCTGAGGAAGTAGTGATGCGTAAATAGCCGGGTATTCTTTCAGTGTATTAATTCGCTATAAAAGAGAACACAACTCGGCTAGTTAGTAGCTCGTGGTGACAAATGATCAAACGTTTACTCTTCATTCGATTAATTATTCAAACTACCGGCAACGTACAGATCGTTTTACAAGCACTACTTTATGAGCGCGCCATTTTTGATAATGCTATGTAAATTATTAAATACCACTTAACAGCAAATGAACAATAAAATCTTTTATTTTTATTTTTCTTCAAGGTAAAAGCCGGTAGAGGGAAATAAAGTTAGTATGAGGTTGTATAGCCTACAACAATTTTCAATAATAATAATGAATTATTTATTATCCGTTACACGCTATTCATTATTATGTCTATTAAGGTATAAATACGCGTGGCGAAATCTCAACAGGAGCAAATTGCCTCTCAGCTATAACCAAGCTCTTAAATTTACTGTTATAGATATTTGTGTATGATTTCAACAAATTTGTTGAGAAAAGAAAACTTAAGAAAATTTTGTATTTTTATATTTTTAGGCCTATCTTTGCTTTATTAAGCTCAATAGTCAATATCAAAACAGCTTTTACGATTTGAGTTCTCAGTCTGGAGGATAACGAGAAACTATCTAATTATGAAAATTATAAAGAAATAAAAAATGCATATTTTGAAATAACTATATTGATCTAAATGCTGGTGATGAATTTAATGTAAATATTTTTCCAAACAGTTATAAGGCAAATATTTTTATGAAAAGAAGTTTACACCCAGGATAGAAATTGATGTTCAAGAAATGAATGATTGTACAATATTAACAAAAATTGACAGATCTGTATACCAAATATAATTTTGGCGCATAATCCCGATCCAGTATGCATATACCTTGGCATTGGTATCTCAACTGAATAATCAAAAATTGTTCTCATTGTTGATTCAGTATTTTGCTAGTGTAATTAAGTACAATTTATCATATTTTACCAAATATATTCTTGGGCCAGCTCCATAGAAATATATTTTATACAAACCCTTAATTATCCCTTTAATTCTATCTTATTTCATATTCTCTTTATCAGCGAGAAGTTAAAAATAAAAACCCGATTATCAATAAATTATTAGGTAAAATGCTTCAAAATGAAAGCGCCTTTAAAGTTTCATTTTTAGAAGAAGTGCGTATTAAATTTCAGGGTAAGTTCTAAAGAATTTTTGATATCCGACTAAGTGGATTTGTGAACGATATGAAATTCCATTTATTCTGTATTTTTCTTTAGAGAGGAAACTGAAATCATTTATAAAATATTGTTTCAAATGAGATGAAAATAAATACGGGCGTCGATACGTTATTAACATTGAATAATATATTCAATTTCAAATCTCGAAGTAAATGAATAATGAATGATTGCAATGAAATATACACATTTTCGCTCCAATATAAAAACTGTATTATGTCTTGCAGCTGGACTATGAAATTTCCACTTGATCATATTACAGAATGGTGCATTTGATCTGTAATGCAAATGTTTTATGTGAGATGGTAGTATTAATTTCAAAATTTTCAATGATATTTCATAATAATATCAAAGATGTTCATGGATGCTTAAGCTTTCCAAAAAAAACCAAACAGGTCCTTAAACGCATTTGAAACATCGAAGTATTTATGACGTCACTAATCAGGAAAAACTTTTAATTCTCGTAGAATAAAAGAATACAGAATTTCATGACTAATTTTAAAAAACATTGTTTCTATTTCAAAGCTAAATACATGATGGATTGGCAATCAAAATGAAATTTTCTAAACAAAAAAAATTTGTATACAAAACGGACCAAATTGTACCTCAGTAAATTGTATTGTACCTAAATTAGAAAAAATATAATTCACTCGACCGGGCAAAAGGAATAAAGAAATAGTCGTGAAATCGAGTTGAAAAGTTTCTGAATTTGTAACAGGTGATTATACAAGCGGCTACAAGCAAAAGACAGCGCCATGTTTAAAACGATCTGATATTAAATATTGATACATCTACCTATTTTATCCTTTAAGAGTTTTCGTTCTTCCTAAAACACACATCAGTTTTGTCCAATTTGAAAGTTATCATTAATAATTCTCTTAGTGTTATAATAACAATAAGTGAGGTCTTATCTTGAGACAATAACTTCTTTTAATTGCCTCGTTTAACGCTAATTTTCCCGCTATATTTTACCGTTAATATTTTTTTTAGTTTTCTTTGAAGAATTAAATTTGTTTCATAAGACATCTTGAGATTATATAAAATGCAAACGACCGCGAATCGAGAAAAAAATCCCACACTTTTTTGTGCGATATAACCGCATAATGGCACTGTATATGTGAATAATTGACTTAATGAATTCAGGTGATGTATTACGTTTTATCGCTTTGCATACATATTGTGGAATTGAAATGAAAATATTAAGTTAATACAAAATTCTCAATTTGTTACTACGTTTACAATGTACAATTGTATCAAATTTCAAGATAGTCTTGATATTGTGAAATATTGTTACATTTGATATCATTTTATTTTAAGATATTGGTAAATTTCATTTCACACAACTTTTAAATATTTGAATGAGATACGTGGATTTGTATACTTATATATAATGAGGAAACGTTGACAAGAAAAAAAAATACAGGATAACGTTGACAAACTAATGTAATGGGGATGCGTTTACAAAATAACGGAAACAATTTATGTTCTCTAAATAACGGAATATTTTGACATAAAAATGGGGATACTTTTGATATAAAAAAACAAAGATACGTTGACCAAATAATGGGAAACGTCGACAAATTAATACGTCGACAAAGTAATGAAGATGAGTGGATAAAATAACGTGGATACGTTGACAAAATAATGGGGATTCGTCGATAAATGTAGATTGATAAAATAACATAGATTGACTAAACCACGGAGATGGGCCTATACGTTGTAAAATAATGGGGATACGCTAATGGAGATTTTTAAACGAAATAAATAATTAAATTCTAAATTCAGATAAATGAGTATCCTATAAATAAATTATCTTTTTAGGATTCCAAAATTGAAGATAAAAAATAAAATTCGTTCTTACATTGAATGAATCGGAGACAAATCTCTATAAATGCCAATATAGCAATTTCTTTATAGTTACATCAAATACTCCATAAGCATTCAGATAAAAATAAAATATCAGCGTCCTTGATATGAACATTATCAAGATTAATCTAGATCTTGTCATTTTACAAATGAAATATACAGTTTGCTACCTATAGCATAGGAAAATGAAAATCTGGATATGACATCTGTAATAGCAAATTTCTACTATGATGATGTTATATAAAATATTTTGATTTGTTTACATGGTGAAATTCTAATCAGCCTAAAGATTCATTAAAACTCTCAGTACCATGTTACAGTTGATATATAGATAAAAATAAATTGAAAAAATATATTATGTAGAATTAACAATGATCGCACAGTACTGTTCACTAAATCAATTTTTTGGAGTATCAATAGATCAATTGATTTTAATTATAGTCAAAAAATATACAAAATAAGTTCAAACTTACCCCGGATACTGAAATATAGGTTCTGGATTAGGAAAACAAGTTTTTCTCCAAACATCCATAATCTCAGAAAGTTGTTTGTCAACAAATTCCAGAACCGAATTCTACGGAAAAATTAGATCCGAAGAAATTAGACGCGGGAAAATGTAGTTTATAGGGAAGAATTTGTCTGACGCATGCGTAGTCTAAGGCTAGAGAAGAGTAGATGGGATAGTGACGATGAAGAAAATCCGATATTTTTGATAAAATGTAACTATTCCATTACCTTTTCTACCAATATCAATTATTTCCAAGATCACGACACGTCGATCACAATCGAAACTCCACCCATGCATAAATTCTAACCAATCAATACATAGAATATCCATAGGCGCGTGTTATTCATGAATAAATAATTAAATGATTATCACCGTTTGTAATTCTTAATTCAATTGACCAATGTAACGGTCAAACGAAGAATAACCCGAAAAAGACAGAATAATTAGGTTACATAAGAGAAATGTAGAAGTGTAGGTTACATGAGAAATGTAGAAGTGTGAAATGAGATTTAGGTAGCCAAATTGTTTTTTTTTTTTTAGATGAGATCTCGGTAAAAACAAACCATGTTTTGATGTTATAATTCTAAGTTTGTAATAAAATATATATTAACTGCTAAGCTGACCATGTTAATAGCAAAGTGATGACCGTAATTCTGACCCATGTAAAATTAAGATGTCTAATGTATACTGGTATTTTGTGGAAATGATGTGTACCTGCTGAGATTTGATGATGTTCTACATTGCTCACCGAAATGATAAGCAGTGGCGCTTCTAAGGGGAGTTGGGGGGGGGGGGGCATACCCTTCCCTCCCTCCCTCCAGAAAAGTGGCAGACCCGGGTTTGACTATCCACTTTCAATTCTTTTCATCATTTTACATAGTGAAAGAATGACCTGTGCCCCCCTGAAAAATTGTGTGGTCAATGCCCGGCCCCCCTTATCTAATGTTTTCTAGAAACACAACTGATGATAAGTGTACAAAACATGAAACCATATGAAGTTATGAAGTCGTAGACGGAAAATATATTATAATGCACGATGACTTCAATTTCTTTTCTTTAATGTCTGTTCAACTTTTAAGGTAACATGATTGTAAGATGGAGCAGAGCAGTCGTATTCTGCAAGTTCTAGTACATAAAATGGAAGGGATATTTTTTAGACCGAAATTCCAGGACCATTAAAATTTTAAAGCTCTTTCGAGTGTAAAATGCTTACTCTGTCCTCACAGCTTTCCATGCTTTTTTCCGCTTTTCCCTCGTACACATGCATTAATATCTATCGGAAAAATAATACTCAGGGACGAGCATCTCTACACAGGACGAGTTAATTAATCAGTTAATTAAAATAAAACAATATAAAGATAGCGTGTGTATTAAGATTTCTACAATCTGTACACTAAAATGAAATAGAAAATGTAATCTAATGGTATCGTGAGTGAGTCCAATACACCTCATTTCTATGTCCTTGTAAACCATCTTTACCATCAACCTCTTGTCCGATGATCATTAATCAGAGACTTCTTCAATCTAATTAAATTATTCTTCAAAGAAAGAAGTGGGGGTGTACAAGTTTAGATTTGTCTTATATTATAAATTATTCTTCAATTTTATATTTTCTATTTCACCCACACAAACCACATAATATCCTTTTCAATACAGAGTTAAAATAGATAATATTT
This sequence comes from Lottia gigantea, assembly GCF_000327385.1. Taxonomy (NCBI): domain Eukaryota; kingdom Metazoa; phylum Mollusca; class Gastropoda; family Lottiidae; genus Lottia; species Lottia gigantea. The sequence continues at coordinate 1,446,648 of NW_008708401.1, forward strand.
TTTGAGCGAGATTTTTGATTGACAGAATTGTCTTGCATGTATGGATTTTTATTACAATATTTTTTATTAGGAGGTGAATTCAAATCTGCATCTTTCTTAAGAGAGTTGCCTGTAACTTATATGACATTCACGCGTTTCGTGCATGTGTTTATATTTACCAACCAAATCTCATGTAAAAGCGTTTTGATTGGCCAGTTTGAAAATCACGTGATAACTTGAATACTATCTGAGCCCTTAATACTTGGTTTACCTACTTCAGTGAAACACGGTAGAAATATGTCATAGTTTCGGACGTGTTGAAGAGACAATCTTTCACCCCACAAGACTTTAAATTTAACTACAGAATGAATATGTTCCCGCGATTTCCTTTAGCAAAGATGACGGATAGGTTTGAATCTTGATTAGGATAGAACAAACACCTCTGATAGGCTGTAAAGAGAAATAGTAATTCTTGTATTAGATGTTCTTATTTCTATGCGAAATGCTTAGGTACCAACTCTCATTTAGCTTATCAGAAAACAGGATGGTTCGTGCCGTTTTCAGGATCAGGGGTGTATGAAACTTTGAAATACCAGCTATAGTACTGAAGATGAAAATCGAACGCCCATAATTTAAAAAAAAAATAGAATAAGTAACGTCAAACCGCCTAATACGAATATCTGAAGGTGATAAAATCTTTGTAAGATGCAATCTTTTAGGCTTTCCGTCTTCTTTCAATCTCACCTTACCTCATTTTCTTTCAATTTCCAAATAAAAAAGAATTAGGATAGCATCTGTCTATATTATATAGTTTGAAGTCAAGGAGTTTTTAAAAATAATGGCAAAAATCAAAATTTATATTATAATTTGACAATGATAGAAACTTTCACCAACTTGACTTAACACATGTATCGTATCGCAACTTCAATATGACAAATTTATAAACTGAAGATGTCTTTAAGTGGAGTTAACTCCCCTTGTGGTAAATGCTTGACTTAACAAAGTTTGTCAAAATTGTTGGTGGACTATTGTTCGTATACAATGGACACGAGTTTAAGTGTTCGCTCTACATAAAATAAATTATTATTCTTAAAGAAACGACTGATTTATTTTCAAATTTATGTATAACATACTCTGAAAAGAATGAGGGAAGAATGAGGGGGAAACCTTACAAAATCCAAAAATTCTACCTGGATTTTACCTTTGAATATTGAAATGAGATAATGTACTTAGAAGAGAAGAACATATGTTAAGAATCCTTATCTGATTTTCACAAATTTTATATCTGATTTTAATATGGGGAACACGGCAACGTCCACGTGTCCATTTGTCCCAATAAGCGTGACGTTATCCAATCAAGTGTGTCGTCTTGTGATTTTGTTTGTGATTTTTATTACATTTGACGCTCGCTATCTTTAAATCTACTCTTACTCAAATTAATTATACTCTAATCAGAGTATTTCCTAGTTTTTGATCCAGCAATAAAACGTATGGTAGTAGTGACACGTAACTATTTTACGACTATTTTGACTTGTAGGCTGTAATTTTGACTGACACTAAAAGTTCTCCATTTGAAAACCTCCTATGGAGCTGCTATTCTACTAATAATCAAAATTATTAAAAGTCATCATCCTAATCTAGTTGTAAAGCATTGTACTGTCAAACGCCGAAAAGGATATCCGAAGAAATCTCTTGTATTTATCAACTTATACGTATCAATATAATCTCGGTTATCATACACAACTAACACTATTTTTGGACTTAAAATAACTTTTTGGTTGAACTTTGTAAATCAAGATGGCGTGATGTGCTGCACTGTACAAAATGTTCACATATTTTTTTAAAAGTTTTTTAATCAAAAAGTGAAAAGAAAGGATCTAGACATTCTAAATCCGAAGAGAAATAAAATTATATGAGTTAGACTGTTTTGGTCAGTAGGGATTCAACTATTCTCCTTTATTAAAATTGACAAAATGTCGTCTACTTGAGAAATCTTACAGGCCTCGTTCTCACCTCATACCCTAAAATACGTCTTTCAGGATTGGCTGATAATTTAATTTGTCTCAGCGCGATCTTCTCCATGTCATTTTCACACAATGAAATAAAGATGGTGTTAGTTTTGTCTAGGTAGCTGGTAGTGATATTTAACCCTCCAGCACCAATTGTGTTACACTCGGATTTTCTGTTTTCTTGGAACCTGAGGTTTTTTAAAGACTACTTGATTCTAGTAGTCATTGTATTGATTAATGGTCAATTATCGAAAAAACATGACTCCTGTCAGTCTCTCTGCCCAATCAGATGACAGCCTATACTAAAATCTGCATTTTTGGACAAGCCCCAAAATACCCTTTTTTTAAATGACCACATTATATCATTTCTGCAATGCAGGTAATAAGCGATATGACGGATGTCGCCAGCGACATATCATCCCACTTGATGCTACTCTCCGACTGGGTTGTCCACAATTATCCTTATGGGAAGTCCACATAATAAATAAAATAATATTTTTCATTAACTTTTCTTTCATATCACCATTCGTTCTGTTATATATTTGACGAATTAGAATGATCGTTGCTTACTGAACGTTATTAAAGACATTGCCAAGCTAAGACTATCTCCGATACGTAAGCCATGCCTGAATCAATTATATTAATCAGTTTGATAAGACTTCATTAGGATATTATTTAGACGTGATTGCATGGTGAAAACAATCAGATGTAAACCATTATCCTATACACAGATTGTTACTATAGCTAATGATAGCTTCAGGCCAATAAATAACAAATTACAATCTATCTAGATGAACAGTTGACGAACGTCAGAAAGTTAAAGGTGAACATGGAATGATTAAATTAGAAGCAAAAATCGCTTCTCTGTTGCATGTCCGCTTTCCAAGAGTTCCAAGTGAACCCTGTCCATAATCGTATTGCCGTAGTTGCCGTTAAGGTGTATGTAATTCCACAAAATCCTGTTAAAAGCTTTGATCATTTCCATGTTAAAAAAACGATCATTGTTAATTTACAAGTAATCCTGGCAACTTGACTACCATGATTTTCCAGTCTATATTTTTTTCCTCTTTCATACTAAGTGTTCATTCATATGCCAACTACAAACCAATCTCAACTACTATCGATTTAAAGGAAATATAATGCATAGCACTTGTTGTAATTGACTATCACCATTATGTATATTTTCCAAAAAAGCAGTGCATCATAATCCATAATAGAACAGTTTTGAATGGCACTAATCAAACTAAGACAGAACAAAATGAGTAAAAGTAAGTTCAATTTAATCAATTAAAGATTTCTTGTCATCAGCCTCTGCAGAAACTACATATAAAACAGATCATAGCAGTTCACCATATGGTTGTTGAATATTTTTATGAGTTGTTTCAGTAGTTTATTTCCATCTGTAACATGGGCGCAGTCATTTGATATTCCATGAGAAAGGTTTCCTATATCCTTTTTGTACTACTGTAAAGAGAATAAGAGACCAGAATAAAAGACCGGAAAACCAAGGAGCAATTCGGATATTATGCTATACTATAAGAGGTGTGTATAAAGTCAAACTCTATATACATTGATTTTCTCGCTACTAAATTGTAAGTTTGTTATCGAATAAGGATCATTGGCAAGCATTTGTTACACATTCAATCATATTTTACATAAAATGTGAAATTTTCAAGATCTGTTTCGATGCATGGATATTCAATTAAAAGTGGTAACTGTGTTATTGTTGATAGTAAAAATGGATATATAGGTTTTGGTCAAATTCTACTTTTTCTTTTTATAAAGATTCCATTCTCCTGTTACTTTGTAAATATATAAGTACAAGAAGATCTATGCATGGGTTATAGATAGACTTATTGATGAAGGGGGTGATATTGTTTTGGTCCATTACAAGGCGATACTTGATTTATGTCCTTTGAATTTATATAACATTTAACAAATTGGACACATGGAAATAACTGTTGTTTCTTTTAGAGTTTTTAGGAGGTCACTCCTCCACCTAACAGCCCAAATAGCTCTCAAAGCTCCCGTTCTTCTACCAATTCAGGTTCTTCATCAGGAGTAACTAAACTGGGTGCTGATTGGTCCTCTTATTATGAAATTCCATGGCACAAATTCTCAAGTTCATTCATAAAAGCTTGTGAAGTGAATCAATCTCCAACTCAAAGTGATCGAAGAGAAACAGTACGGAGTTTAGTAGAGTATACGATGCAAAAATGCCACAAGCCAAGTGCCAGAGATGTATACATGATCGCAACAAAATTTGTAGATACCTACAGAACCTCTCTTTTGGATAAATTTAGTGATGCACTTATTGGTAGTGGTTATTCAAGTTTCATTAACCGAATACAAGACAGAATAAATAACGTTCTGAGAAAAAAATCTGAAACCAGTAATGGCAGTACCGGTACAAGTAAGAGAAAAATATAAACCCCAATCTACAGATAATGATGAAAATGCAGTTGAAGCAAAACAACGCCTGCAGAAAATTGGAGACAGAGCAGATGTAGACTATTCTATGGTGTACGAGCTCATGAACTAGTGTTAGGGTGTATTGAGACGAGTCTCAATGAAAGCACTGGCCTAGGTCACAGAGTAATAGATAAGTCTATTAATTATATGAAAATTAGTTAGTCATTAGTATGATTTTAGTTGAAAAGACACACACACAAAAATACACTGCATGTTATATAATATACTGTATATAGCCATGGCACCAGTCCTGAATTGAGTATTCCCTGAAATCTAACTTAGAAATCGATTAATTTATTGATATATAACATGATTAGTCTTATGGGCTACAAAGAACAGAAATTGAAAATGGCACACCTATATCAATACTTCACAAAAATTGGCCCTTTTTATTTGATAAACAATGCTCCCTTAAACACTTTGAACGCCTTACTGGTATAAATATTAGTAAAGAATTTTACGTAAATTAATCACATAAGAAGAAAACTCTAATCATGTACATGGACAATTTGTCGAAGACACGACGTGATATAATAAATGTAATTGAAGAAATTTAAGAATTTAAATCCATGACTGAATCCATTTATCTAGATACTCAAACAAGAAGAAGTTTTTTGAATATTTTAAATATTCATAAATGATAAATTTTCGGAAATGAGTAGTAAACTTAAATGGATTGTAAGAAGATTTTCCAAATTGTTCTTATGTGCATTAGGGACAGTGATAAAATTAATTTGTATCATTCCAATTGTCAGTCAGACGTCTGTGGTTCCAGCAATAAAACTTAAACTAAGTATTTGATGATATCACTATCGCAAATTTGTTGAGTCACTAGATACCTTTGCAGTTGTGATGTCATCAAACACTCTAAGTGGAATTGCTAGAATCACAGACACCTGGTTGAAAATTGTAATGGTGCAAATTAATGCTATAAGTTTCCCTGATACACATAAAACATCAAACTTGACTAACAGTTGCTGCGGCTTATCTTGATGATATTATAATTATGTTACCCTTTAACTTATATAAATTGACCTTTTTTATTGTATTAATCTTGTGAGATTGTTAGTCATAAAGTGTTGAATTGTACACCAAAGACTCAAATTGGAAGAATTTACAAGTTTTTTTGAACCTATTTTTTTTTAACCTTATTTAATAGGACTTTATCTACTTGAGCACAAATGTAAAGTATACTTAGAAACTTTAAGTTTAAGCTTAATCATTATAATTATGAATTTAAGTGTCTATTTCTCTATTGAGGAATATAACTGTATAAAGAATTAGTTAAGTCATCCTGCTCAGCTTAAGTTAGATATTTACATCACATACATAAATTATCAGATAACTGATAATTTTTTTTGGAAGATTATTCAGAAATTACAGAATATCTCAGTGCATACAAGTTATCCTCTAATCAAATAGCTGTTCTTCAGTCATTGATAAATGAATACATAGAAATGAGGAGAGACTTGTTTCCATCCATTCCATTAAGCCCCTAAACATCATTACTTGCATCATTATCCATGGTTGATAACCCAATTTGGCCCATTAATGCATCTTTGGAACTTGCGTTTTGAGAGTAAACAAACTTTCTTTAAACGTTGTGTGAGGAATTTTAGGAATTTTATTAATGTTACAAAAACATTATCTATGAAGCATCAATTGTTACAAGCATACTGTAATGCTGGAAATGAATTTGATCCTTCAGCATCTTTTGAGAATGTTTTAGATTTGAACTTTGCTGTCAGTTATTTTGTATGTAAAATTACAGGATTACTTCTAACAGCGTATATGTACAATCATTTTTTTTTTAAAGATACCGTGTTTTGTTAGGTTGAAGATATGGATATATCAGATATAACGAAGATCTCTTTTTATTTTATGAACTGTTACAGAAAAAAAAAGAAATAAATTTTATTTGGCTAGATTATGATTATGAATTAAATACTGGTGTATTTTCTCAATGGACCAACTTTATCTGAATGTTTCAGGATAAGGAAAATATATTAGTAGGCTATATGGAAGTTCTCACATTAACCGGTTTGCTGATTTTGTGACAACAATATTCAAAACCTGAAAATGTTACCAAATTTCAATGTTGTTCCTTTTGAAATTCCTGGAAGAAAAATTACAAAATATAACCATCTTCAACAATATGAAAACAAGATTAATAAATCGAGTCCAAAATATGTTGTGATGCAATTAGGTGGATATGATATTGACAATGATAATTTTAAAGGAGATGGGAAATATGTGGCAAGTTTAGTGCAAAATGTTTTGAAATTTGCAAAGTTGTTCTTTGTTGAGCAGGTTTTTATTTGCTTATCATGGAAAAGACAAACTACAAGAAACGTTTTACCAACAAAAAAAAAGATAAAAAGAATGCACAGTTTACCAAAAAAAAATCATATTTAGAAAAAGGAAGAAATGGGATCAGGAAAACGTTTAGATAAGGATGCCCATACACGTTGGTTTAATATCACATGGGAAAACCAGCTAAAAACTAAACGGTGATTGGGCCACTCGCTGTCTCGACAGAATGGGGCTCGTGAGGGAACTTTATTTCTATCTTTCATTTGAACGGTTCTATTTTCAAATGACAAAGAATCTTATAACAACTATTCCCATAAAATTATGATAGTACTGACGTAGCTTGGAGCATTAGATTATTAACTTCAGAATTCAATGCCATTTCGGTTTCATATAACTATTTCCACTCATGTTACCCTTTGTGGCTACGGAAGCCAAACAACATCTACTGTATTAGCTAGCTTTACAGTTGCTGATGTCAAATATTTCAGAAGGTTATGTTAACTTCTCTGATAGTTTATATCCCATATATCATTGGCTCTTATCAATGCACATGCACATTTTGGTCTTGTAGAATTTGGAATCGTCAAATTCTGAGAGTGTTGATAATTCATCGTGGTTTCTAGTGTGTTACGATACTAGTGAAGAAAGCTTGTTAACATGGTATGAGACAAGCTCACGAGAGGATGATCGTTTTATTTTACAGTAAGTGAATCACACTTTATAAGCTAATAATTATAATTTGTATGTTCAATCTGTAAGTTAGTATATACTGATTCTGAATAGAAGTGTTTGTACACTAACTCTGGGCTAATATTAATTGTAAATGGAATTTGATTGTCATATTTAGAAGAAATACATATAAATTTTCAGGATTAAGTAGAAGTTGATCCAAGTTATGAGTTCTACCCGGAGGAAAGTTCTGATAATTATGTTGATCTTGAGTTTGGTATGTCAATTATGTAAGTTGACTCATATTGAACTTGTTTATTTATCCTCAAGTTACTATTTTTTTTTAATTTCACAATTTTTGTGGGTTTCATGCATTTGCGACAAAAGCTGATAACAGATAAATTAGTAAAATAATATACAGCAAGTCCTTTGGTGGCAAATAAACAAACTGTTGAGTTACTTTCACATATTAAATCTTACTTTCAAATTATTTCACACAAGTTTATTTTATGGTTATTTTTTCAGCATTCCTAGGGAAATAGAAGTTGTGGATAATGAAATGCTGTGAAGAAGAAAATACAGATATTATTACAGAAGAGAACGTGGATAATGAAGTAGATTATGTCTTGGAGAGAAAAGTCATTGGCCCTGAATCAAAGACCTTAAGTTAGCGGTGTCGTAAATCTGATATATTATATTTGGTAAGTATTTTTACACTACGAAGGAAAACCAGAAGAACACTTGGTTTATAGCTATTTTTGGTAAGTATTAAAGAAAGAAGATCCATGAGAAGAAAGATTTGTATTTGTTCTTTATTTGGTAAGTATTTACGTTTTGGTAAGTGTTTGAGATTTCATGAAATATACAACCAGTAAGACTTTTGCATGTAGTTCCATGTTTGGTAAAGTATCTCTACAAGATTATACGTATGAACTGCACCAAATACTACATAATGTCCCGAATAAAGAGGATTTGATCCAAAGTATCTTGATCCAAAGTACTACGACGGACATTGAAGTGATCATCGGTATCAGAATACATCTGATCCGTTGGTCTTGAAGTTGCTGGTATACATAGATACTGTAAAGCTAATCGACATAACAGCGGATATTGGCGATGGTGTGACTTCCACCATTCGAAAGGGTTTCTCAAATCCCGACTAATCACCTCACATTTGAATCTTTCAAGCTCTTCAATGGCGTCTTCCCGAACATCAGATGGTGACGGCAAAGACAATTCAACAGGGTCGTCCTTGGATTGACTGAAAACATCATTGGTAACATCTGAAAAATCAGAATAATCGCCGAGCAAAAATTCCATGGTTCGAGCCCGTTTGGATTCTGGTTCCTCAGTATCGTCTGTCTTGATGAGTTGACGTTTCCTATCTCGAAGGTCTGAGCGCTTAAGTTCTACTAAAAGGCGTAGGATATGATCCCAGGCTTGACATCGCTGTGTTTCGCTGAAGAACTTTAATTGCTTGTATCTTGGATCTACAGCACTAGAAACAACTGGAGGCACAGTAACCAAGGTCTCGTTGGGATGGGATGAATAGACCTCTTGCAACGTTTTGGATATGGTGGCTTTAAAACTTTTGATTGCTAAGGAATCTGTCGCTTTAACCTTCAAGTGTATTTGTACCAAGCCTGTAACGACGGGATATATTATTCCTGCTGTTGGGAACGTGTCAGCTTTAAGAACCGAAGTAACTGCTTTAAACGGCTCCAGAACACGAACAACATCCTCTATTGTGGACCAATCAACTTCTAAAATTTCATACTGTCTGGCATCACGAATACCAATTATGCCTCTGTCGTTTATTATGCTTATAACAGCCAGTCGTTGCTCTAGCATCCTTTGAAGCATAACATATATCGAAAGCCAGTGGTTAGCGTCGAATTTCAGCAACTCTTTTTCGGGAAGATTCAGCTGACGTTGCTTGTTTCTGAATGCATCAAATGCATGGGAATTAGTCTGGATGTGAGAGGTGAGTTTAGTTGCTGCGTTTAATATTTTAGTCATGAACGACATGTCTAGTCCTTTCCGAATACCTTGTTCTAAAGCACTGCCCAAGCAACTTACGATTGGAAACCCAACATCATCAGGACAAGAGGACGTTACGACTAGAATTGAATTGTTGGAAATGTCGAAATTATCCATTGCTGAGAGGAATTTGAATTTGACTGGGCAATCAGTAACATCAGCCATAGAGTAAGACGACAAAACACGACTCTTTTGAACCCAATCTGAATCAATAAAATGGACTCTGACGGTCGAATACGTCTCACCGGAAGAATGTACCCAATTCTCTAACGAAAATGATAATTTGCTATGCCCTTTCATTGCAAGAACGAGAGAATCTTTGACTGTAGAGTAATACGATAACAACTGATTATGGATAGTGGTGTTGCTAGGAATTATACAATTAGGATCCAATTTGAGACAAAAAGATTGAAATCCAGAACCTTGAGTTATATTTAAGGGCAAGAGATCAGTTGTACACAACTCAACGAGAGAATTCGTCAATGAATCCCATTCAAATGATTCAACATACAGGTCAGCCGAGTTCAAGGGTTCGGAAACTTGGACACCAGGCGAAGAATTTGTTGTGGCGGGAACATGAAATTTATCCAAACTAGGAAATGATTGCGGACACGTAGTTTTGTATAGACTAATGGCGGGGTGTTTGAATGAAAGGTGATTTCGTAAACTTGATGTCGAATTTTTGTACGTTAGCAAACTACCACATAGATTACATTTCGCCTTTTCAGCTTCAGGTATAGCAATGAAATACTGCCATACTATGCTTTGTTTCTTAGCAGAAGACATAATCACTAAAATATATGAGCAGAACAAGTAATGTTAACCGTGTGCTGCGTAATTTAACTATGATAATAAAATGATATTCGGATAACCTCACCGGAAGCGTGACGCGAGCGATCTATTGTAGGTCAATGTTGAAATCGGTGAAGATATTCACACTTAGAGGATTTCAACGATTGCAAATGATTTTAATTTTTAAGTTCATCAATGATTTACAATTTTTCACAGTTTTGCCATAATTTAATGCTTATATTATGAGTAATACGAGATTATTTACTCAAATAACCGTGTTACTTCCCTTAACTTGCAACGCATAAATTAAAATTACAAATATTGTTGACGAGTTACCTCCCTTAACTAACAAAGCATAAATTATCTAGGTCAATGTTATATGTTGTATTATATAATTCATACGAACATATTTAAAGCTAAATTTAATGTTTCTGAGTTGCAATTCACATAAATTTGTTCATCACCTTAAATAAATGTGAATAAATATTACCAAATCAATTGAAACAACACAATTATAAAAATTATGAACGAGTTATCTCCCTTAACTACACCGCCCAAATTGTCACATGTATAATCCGTATTTTTCCTTTAACAGATTATCTAAATTCAAAAAATTCAAACTAAGATGGGTTGGATCATTTGAAAACCTGACATGATTTGGTATCGAAGTACCTAACTCATATACTAAAACATGCAGTAGTATAAATATCATCCATAGATTTCTTTTTAAGTTGTTCACATCGTGATATTTCAGTTCTTAAATGATAGCCGAGAGTCGAAATGTGCTGCACTAAACTTTATAAAGTTTCTGTATATATATTGGGGTTTGGTATTTCTCTCTGAGCTGACTGTATCTAGGACATACTAGTAGAAACTGATGTTTATATTCAACACCACGAAGATCCCTATGCCTTTCAACATGCTTTTACCGACCTATTTCTACGTAATGGATACTTAGTCCGATATTGTTAGAGCTTTATTGTATTTCAAATTAATTATAGAGAAAAGGTAGGTCTATCGGGAGTCGAAACGAAAACTCTGGATGTTAGAAATTTACTTTGTTCAACATGAATGGAGGCAGTATAAATCGTTTTGAAATAGTTTTGTATTTTCACCTTGTTCCTACAAAAAAAGTTATGAGCAATATACATAAGAAAAATTAATATGTACGTGATTAATTTTTGCTTTAAAATGAAGTCTATCACACTAGCTGTGCCAGTGCCAGTACTTGTGACCTAGGCCAGTGCTTTTATAAGAGTTTCTCTTATAAAGCCTTCTACAAGTTCACCATTAATCAACATATACGTCCAATATTTTCCATTAGATACATTTTCATTACTTTGACATCACAGTAATGTCATTGGTAAACTGCTTCACAAGACCAATAAAGCTGAAGACACATACATGCGGGTGCGATGCCTGCGTTGCGATAAACCGGTGCGATTATGTGGTACTGTTGCGGCAGGAATGACAAATACGCGCGGTTTGCGTTAAATTTGACTGAACTTCGACGTTCGTTCAACTTCAGTCATCATGGATGTCTTGGAGGAGGACGACGATGCTTTATTCCTGATGGCTGCAGTGCACTACAGACGAGAGAGGAAGAATCGGAGGGTATGGGTGTATCCCATTAATAGACTGCACCCCTATTTTCTTGGCTATTTCTGCCCAGGCATTCAAAGATTTTTGAGAGTTATGGTAATCCTGAGCTTGTGGTTTGTACAGATAAGGCCGGGATTTTACCAATTTACAAAGCTCCTCTACTTCTTGGAGTTATTGCTGCTGGACGTGGCATGTTGACGGCTTTCACTCTGTAATAATGGGGTTTCCATAACCCATAACGTCCATAACTTTGCCTGTCTCGAAATTAAATGGAGGTAGAGAAGGTAGTTTCATTGAAAAGGATGGTCACCAGAATGGGTCATTCTTTGTGTATGAGAAAAGAGACAGTAGAATCATAGCTATCTTAGTAGGCTTACTGGGAATTTGCCCAAGTCGATATAACATGGCCAGGAGTCGTTTATATACGTTTATATATGGTGATGTGTAAAAAAAAACTAAGAAAAGCTTATAATAGTAACAAATTATAAAACTAAAAGATTAAAACATCGTCCATGTCTGAATTGAGCTGAAATCTCTACCAATCCGAATGTTTCTTCTTGCTTGCAAATATCAACAAATATCAACACCAGTTAAGAATTGAATGTAGATTTTTTTTACGTTCATTGTTTGACGAACGCAGGATTTTAACGTGTTAATTTGAATGAATAGATTTAACACGTTATTGTGGGCTGATAAGAGATGCTCGAGATGAGTTATCTCCCGTAATGCTCATTAGTATGAAATTAGGTCAAACGCAATTAACTGAATATTTTTACATTTAGAATCAAAAACAATTATCCCGACTTAGATAACCATTAAAATTTAGTATATTTCCTTAAGTTACATTAATCAATACGTTATAATTAATAGTTGTAACCATTAATATCTGAACTTAAATATTTAATTACGAGTTGCCTCCCTTACACTGGCAATGAACATAGTAAAATAGGACAAGGACAAATTATGGAATTCTGTTGTAATAGAGTACAGTTCCTATCGTGAAATGTTAGTGTTTGGAATATTCTAATGGTCTTGAAGTGAAAATATCTAAACTTACAATACAGCATGTTATGATCTGCCTGAATTGGATAGTGTACTATTATTTACGATAGTTAGTGGTATTAGGTGCCAAATGTGCTATATATAGACCTCGAACTTCGTAATGCCATAGTGTTATAATGTTAACTAGCCCAATAGTGAACTCTACTCAGGATAATAACTTAATAGTGAATTTTCAATCGGAGGAAGAAGACAAAGACTGTGACTATGAAAGTGTTAAACAGTTACATGCCGCTGCTGTTAATGGTGATAAACATTACTTAGCAAGACTACTGACAGCCTTTCATCATTATATTGATTATGGTGACGAGTTCGGTCGTAATGCCCTGATATTCTGTATACTGGCTGACAGGTATGATTGTGCCGAGTTGTTATTGAAGAATGGCTGCAATATCAATCATAGAGATAAAGGTGGACGGACTCCGCTACATTGGGCAGCTCACAAGGGAAATTATAAGATGTTAAAACTACTCCTGTCGAAGGGGGCAAGTTGGTACGAGAAGGACAACGAGAGTCAAACAGCACTACATCTCAGTACCAGACATAAACAGTATAAATGTCTATCTTTATTATTACGGCATCTTTCACCGGCCGAAATTGATGTACAGGACAATAACAAGAGAACCGCTTTACATTGGGCTGCATCCTATGGGAATTTCGAACATGTTAAAATGTTGCTGAGACAGGATTCTAATATTGGTATTCCAGATATTGAGGGTAAAACACCACTACATTGGGCAGCAAGTAGTCACGATAGGTTAGCAGTGAATTGTGTGAAGCTTATATTGGAAACTACCCCGAGTGTAATTAACTGGCAAGATTTTGAGGGACGAACTGCACTCCATTTGGCAGTAGCTGATGGTAATGAGAGTATTGTGAATATTTTGACTTCCGTCTCAAAATGTGATGTTTCAGCCTTAGACAATATGTTCAGGACTCCCTTACATTGGGCAGCAGTCTTGGGTCACTCTAAAATTGTGCGTATTTTATTGGAGAAAGGAGCAGACTATACAAATTCTGACTTTAATGGTGCTACCCCACTTCATTATGCAGCACAGAACAATTTCAGTGAAACCGTAGAAATCTTTTTGTCGTCCATCACCCTCACCGAAGATATGCACGATAACGAAAGACGATCTGCCTTCATGTGGGCAGCTGGTAAAGGTGCTGATGACGTGATCAATGTATTTTTTAAACATGGAATAGATCTACACCAGGTTGATAAAAATGGAGCTACTGCTCTACACGCTGCTGCCTTGTCTGGCCATGAGTCAACAGTGAAGTTATTGCTAGTCCTAGGTGCACACATTGACATTGAAGATCATGTTCACCACACACCATTGTTCCGAGCCTGTGAGATGGGGCATACAGATGTGGTCTGCTGTTTGTTGGATATGTGTTCAAAGGTGGATACAGTTGACCAAGAGGGAAGATCAACCTTGCATTGGGCAGCTTTAGGAGGTCATGCTAATATCTGCCAAATCTTGATTAACCACGAAGTAGATCCTAATGTAAGAGATTTTTCTGGTCGGACACCGCTACATTGTGCAGCGTATGGTGGTTATGTGAACTGTATGTCGGTGTTGATCGAGTTTAATGCCGATTCTAACGCTCAGGATAGTGAGGGCATGACACCATTACATTGGGCCTGTAGTAAGGGTGATTTAGATGCTGTGAAACTATTATTAGAGAACAATGCTTATCCCAATCAAATGGAATATACTGAAGACCGATATACTCCTCTAGACTATGCTTTAATGGGCGAGAATCATGATGTGGCCCAATATATGATAGAACAAGGTGCGCTGTCAATCACGGGCATACAGGATATTGCCGCTCAAAAAATCCAGTCCGCTTTCCGTGGATATCGTGTCCGCAAAACTTTCACCGAAAGGAAGATCTTATTGATGAAACATGAAAAGTTAAAGAAAGAGGCAGCAAGGAAGCGAGCTGTTACTGCTGATGATAAACATTCAGACTACACTTTACAAACTGCTTGTGATAAACGTGCAATACACATACCGTTAGTTACACAAACATTTATAGTGGATGACATTCGCAAGGTACAAATAAGTCAAACACTTGATACCGAAAGCAGTACTGTTCATTCTTGTCCGGGCGATCCTCTTACTGAGGATTCGTCTGCATCAAAAAAGACTGCGAAAACTAAGATAGGACGTGTTAATCAGATGGATCGAAATCAGGCCGTTACTATAATTCAGAGAGCTTGGCAAAGGTACAGATCGAGAAAATGTGCTAAGTCAATTAGTAGTTGCCAAGTTTATGATTTACAACATCAAATGGCAGCTTTAAATATTCAGTTAGCATGGAGGAAATATTATAGAAAGAAACAATTAAAAACTGTTAAACCAAATAGTCAATTGTTGCAGAATTGGCATCCTTCGTTTGTGTCTGATAAACAACAGACATTATCACAACAAATGAAGGCTGATCACTCCAATGTCAAGGTTACAAAAGATTTTAGCAGAAAATTTTCTTATAACTTACACAATTAAAAATCATTATGTTTCATGTCATACCTAGAAGTATATTCTGCTATATGCCACTATTATTATGATATATTGATATATCGACATGCTGAACATTCTGGTCATGATAATTGATATGGATCTTATATCCCGATAAAAATGAAAATATATAGAATCATAAAAGAAATTAAAATTTGTATTATATACATATAACATATGAGTCAGAAGGAAAATTACTTGTTATCAATACAAAGTCACCCTCACATCCTTGCCCAACACCTTCTTACTAGCTGTATATCTGCATTGTCTTAAATATATAAGGTAGATATTCTTTACAATAGACACCACAGTTGCACGAAATGGAGTAAAATATACCTTTAGAATCAGTAATTCGACATAGAAGGCGGATGTAAGAAAAAAATCCGTAAATCAACAGAAAAGTGTGTATATCAGCAGAAATTTACGTATGTCAACAGAAAATACAAAGTAAATTTCTGTAAAAAAAAACGGACGGGTCGGGTGGGGTCCTGGAAATCCAATCAGCAAGGTATATCGTTCGGGATATTCGTCCTTTATCGGCAGGTATTATGAAATTACCTTGTTCGATTTTAGGTATACACGTGTCGTGCAAAACGTGCACCGTATACCCGAAAGTATACTTCTATTTGAACTCGACCTAACCTACCAATTTCTCTTTTCATATCATTAATTGAATATTCTACATTACCCAGCCTGATTGATGTGACGCCCAATGTGGCTCAATTATCCTTATTATCCATACTGAAAGATAGAAGAAACCTTGTGATTTATCCACAACACTACGATAGAATGTTCACCAAGGTATGAAGAAATATAACTCAGATGGTTATTACAACAGCTCAAAAGAACAAGGTTAGAGGTCACGATGAATAGAACTCAGAAACAGAGAAGCGATAAAAGAAAGTAGAGGCATTGAAGTGTAACTGATAGAATACTGTGTACTGAATACAATTAGATTTAAAACAAGGTATGACGTCACCCTGTGATTTTTGTTTATATAGGAGAATATACAGTTTACGTAGATCGTCTATCCATTATTGAGAAAACTGTCCATTATTTGCAATTAATAATGAACAGTTTCATCAATAATGGACAGTTGCAAAGAATAGACACTATTTTAAGTAAGTCTATTACCTCGAAGAAAACAAATTAAGATATATGAACACAATTTAAAACTTCACAGTAATAGAAATATCAGATGATTATGTAGGATGGTTTCCTGAATTCTGATATCTTGATTATCTGGGTTTGTGCCTGCATAATTTGTTTTTTTCGCACTGTGAAGAATATCACCTTAGTCCGACTGTTGGATGTAGTTCTCTTGTAAGTGCACACGGCACTTGAACGATGTCATTTCTTTTCAACAATAAATTGTTCATCTACATCGGCTGCATAAAACCTTGTAGCACATTTGCTCTTTGGGAATGATTTGAAATGTTCCCTTCGAATCCAGCTTTCTGGCACATACTCTTCAACTTATTATAATAAATGAACGCCCACTGGAGAATCACAAAACCAAATATCGCTAGTTGGTGGTTTCCTTCGTCTTAAATAAAACGCATCCGTCTTGACCTGCAATATAAACATTCATATTATTTTACAACTTATTTATGTTAAGTATATTTCATTTTTGCTAAGACACTTCGGCACGTGTTGAATTGAATGAAATGGAACTACGTCTTGCATATTTCTCTATTTTGTCTTTGTACTTGTCATCAGACAATGTATTTTTGAAACGCTTATTAATGATAGAAGCCAATTGTTCTGTAATTGGAGCTGAAGTTTGCTCGTCTCCATTTAATTCACTATCTAATTGTGTCACTATGTCCATATCTATATCTTTGGATTGGACTGAATGATTTGGCATTAAGGCATCAGCATCACTCATATCACTTTCATCACAGCATTGCCCAATATTTTGCTCAATATTTTGAGATATAATGTTCATGGTATCTTGTAAAGTAATCATAACTGGCAAGATATTCTCTCCGGTGGTGGAAACGGGACTTTTACAGTATTAGTTACATTCATTGCAACGTCTGTATTGAGAAGATCATCTTCCTCCACATTCGAGAGTATTGACAAATCGGGAGACATCGCTGTATGTGGCTTAGTCGTCATGACTGTCCCAACAGAACTGTGGCAGAAAGAATGCCCAAACAAAACTTTAAATCATTTATAAATAGGGCGAAAACTTTGTTAAAACCTGTGCAGAAAGTTTCTTGCATACAGGCCAACCAACTCGTTAAAAATAGACTCTATTTTCTAACAAGTTCAATCTGGATTATCTCGATAATAAAAGTAGAGATATTCAATAGCGGAGCACGCCGAAAAAGCTGATATCTACTACGCATGCCTTATCTCACATGGATTCAGGAGTGACCTAGCCATGGTATGAAGTAGAATTCATTTTTGCTAAGACACTTCGGCATGTGGTGAATTGAATGAGATAAAACTTCCATTGTCCCGAAAAGATAGAATTGGAGTTGAGTGGGCAATAAACCCCATTTCATTAATTTGGCGGTTCATTGAAAAGTATTAGTTATGGCTAAACAATTTGACAATACAGACATTACCTACCGTAAGCTCATATACTTTTCATACAATGGAACAGGACATTTTGATGTGTCATTTTAAGCTGTATACGACGATGATCTAATCCACCACGATTTGACTTTGATACGTCGTCGATATATTTTTTCTATTGTCACAATCCAATCCAATAGATAACTCTGATAAGTTTTCCACACGCAAATTCTTGCCTATAGCAGATACAGCCATTATGAACTGTCTATTTACAGAGTAATGCCTGCTCCCTTCACCCTGCTTTGATGTCCTAAAAAAGCTCAAAATCCCAGGTTTTATTTTTGCCTTATGTGTTTTAGTCTACTTGCAGTTTTCCCGACAACTTCTCTAATACCAACTACAAAACGATCACGTAGTATCAACTCTTCTCTCAATGCACCATATCAAAATACTAAAAAAAATAGAAAGGTAAAAACAAAAACCTTTATAAAAACATTTGGTGGCAACTCGACATAGTCAACTATTGTGATGACAATATTAAAATGTGTATCATATATATATATATATATATTTGCTCAACTAACGTGTTGATCTACTTACAAATATATGTTAGTTACTTCCCTTGTGATATGAAATTTGTACGGTAGACTAATATCATTTAAAGTTTGTCGACGCCAAACTACATGACAACATTCTTTACAGACATCGGATCAAGGGACAGCCGGCACAATAAATGCATGTAGGAATGATGATAACTTCTCGTGTTGAATTGGACCATAACCTGAACATAACCTGGAATCTAAACAGCAATGCAGATAGTTGAAACTGAGCCCCATCAGCTGATTGATAAAACAATATTGAAAGGGATTTATCTTTTCTATAGTGTGTTGGTTGCCCAGACATTCAGACAAAAAGGGACTTGATGGAAAGGAATTGGAGAAAATATTGTGTTTGAAAATATAACTGATATTTTATTATCCACGTACAATAATCACAAATTGACAATACTATAAACATCAAGTACTAATACATGTAATATAATCACTTGTAAACAACTGATATATTGGACACTCTGTTAATAGTGAAAATTATGGTAATTACATATACATATAAAACAACTATATACTAACTAACATTAAAGGAATACTACGTCTTTGAATGAACATAAATTTCGATCTTGGCCAATAAGACCATGTATTCATCAACTGGCTTGCATGTCAACTGATGAATACGTTCTGTTATTGGCCAAGTTTGAGAATTATTTCGACTCTAAGTGAAGATATTGAAGGGATGACAATGTTAAATTTTTACGACCCTCCCCCAGACGACAAGCCATCAAGATCATCGGTCGTAGATTGGAACAAAGCTTCCAGGACAAAAATGGATTATGTATATCTAGGAATAGCCTTTAAGTCGATGTTTTGAAACTAATTGCAAATACTGTTAGCATGTGAAATATTGTTGAAAATTTGCATGATACACCAGAGCTTGTTGGTATTACTCTGTCGTTAGGTTTCTTCGTTGTGGTGGTTGTTTTGTTTTCGGGAGCGACGGTTGTCATTGGTTCTGGTTTGAAGCCATTCTCATCACTTAATAAACCAAGGTATATAGAAGCATTGGTTTTACTCCTGGCTTTATCATCAGTGTTAAAATTCACAGAAAAAAGTCCACTAGGGTCAGAATACCCTTCTCTGGTGTCAAAACTATCTATCAATGGGAAGTATGTATACCCTTTCACATCACATCCGTCAACTCTGATGGCTGAAAAAAATTAAGATCCAAAAAGTCAATTTAAATCGCCTAACATCATAATGCACAGTAGTTTCGAAGTGTGAAAACATTACATGTTAGACAATTATTGGAATAAAAATGGAATTGGAAGAGTGATAAATATACTTAAAATTAATGTCAAATTCCTATACCAGAGATAAATAGTTCTAGTGTCACAATCTACCAGCCTAAAGCTATTTGGATTAAGTAACATTTTGAGTAAATTTACAGATTCTGTAATTTAAACTAATATTCCAGTCTCATTTTAATAGCAAATTATTTTCTGGGCATGTGGAAGTTAGTTAGTTTGAGAATAGACAAAGCTGAACCATACGAACCTTTTAGTACTTCGTTGGCATACTGTTTAATATAAGAAGATCTTGTGATTTTATTGTGTTCAAGGGTTTTATCAGAGACACCATTACCAGCTATAAAGATGGGGAGCTTGCTACCATATCGCATCCTTAACTTCCGTAACATCATTCGAATTCCTTTAGGATATACCATTACACTGTCTTGGCTGTAAATAAGTAATCAATAAACGCCCTTTTCCCATACAGATTTTATGAGGTAAAAACTCTTGGTAGGTTGGAGGTACTAACGTGTAATAAGACAGAAATTCTTAGAAATGTCCATTTAGAATTGGATCTTCAGAAAATGATTGGAATTAGAATGGTTAATAATAATAACGTAACCGAATAATATTTAGCTCTTAGAACAACTCGATCTTTATACCAGAGTGATCAGAAACTTCTTTTGGTATCACTTTCCAATTTCGCCTTATACAAATATCAGCATAACGATATCATGTTCTTTTTCAAAGCTACTCAAGCATGGCATATTTAAACCTACCTGGAAGAATCTGTTGATCTGGAAACAACAACATCAGCATCATCAGAAAACAATCTTTTAGTAGATCTGGTTGTTTTATCAGCCACATAAAGGGTCGTATAGTGACTGACTGCCAGAAAATCCAGAGAACCTAGAAGGATGAAACACAGTCTTTAAATATTACATATTTTCAATTAGGCCTATTTATCATCATTGAACGATTGGTATTAGTTTGATTGCCGTCTACAAGGTGAAATTCTTGTAACCTTTAACCTTTATGCTTATTTCCTGTTCAACAGAATAACAAAGCTTCATGAAACCTAAACCCAGAAAAGTTTTGCACATATGACAGAAATGTTTCATTTACCAACTGATCATTATACACCAATACAACTGAAAACAAAATTGTATCAGCAGCTCAGTAGTGCTCAAAGCACAGGTACCCCGTTGGGTACCATTAACCTGCGTTGCGCTCTAGGACCATACGTCAAAGTACCTTTGTTTATTGCCTTTTCACTATCTGTAAAAGCTGGTAGCCTGGATGTAGTCCGGTTCTTCATCTCTTCGGGATAATCTCCTGTTTTGATGATAGGATCACCTACCCACCCATACTCAAACTCAAAAAACCTCCACAGAGCGTCATTATCAGCAGGATTTCTAAAATCCTTGGGTAAAAACCATTCTCTTCGTAGCTTTATTCCCACATGACCTATTAAAAAGTAACAAATTATTTAATATTTAGTCATGTACCCATTGTGTTCACCAGTTGATAGACCCCCACTGGAGCTACAAGTGGATCAACTACCACAGGGGCAGGTTCAGTGGCGGAGCCAAAGGGGGGGCAGAGGGGGCAGCCGCCCCCCCTCGCAGCCCCGAAAGCAAGTTTTTCGGGCAAAAATCTCACAACTATATTAGAAATTCGGGCAATCTCAGATATTTCGCCCCCCCCCCCTCCTCGGACATAAACCTGGCTCCGCCACTGTGCAGGTTGAACCAAGTCCATGGGCCCCATCCCCAGAAAAAAGTGAAGAAGAGCATATGTTTAAAAAAAAATATTCACAAGGAGGGGCCCCACTTAAGTCAACTGGCCTCCACTAATCTAATGAAAGGATATAGTGCTTAAAATAATATTTGTCGGTTCGTATGTTGGTTAAATAGTTAAATGTTTTTATAGACTGTTCTATGGGATGGCTGAGAATGGTGATGGTATTCTGGAGGTCAAAAAGCTGGTATCTCAGATAAAGCTTGCTTGAGACGATTCCTGTGTGGTGGTAACATGCACGGGATTTGACAATCGCGAGGCGGCATCCATATGCCACTTTCACATGCAAATCTTATTCTAAATATCTTTTGCCATCATGTTGTTTTAGCTCTAAATCATTGTTTGTGTAGAATTTTTACTTATAATGTATTGTTGTTTTAATATGTTTGCTTAATCATGATATTGAATGCACACATTTTAAGACCAACTGTGTGGTAAATAAAAGCCAAAACGTAAAGTATCCTCTGGGTCAATGAACGCCCAGATACAGGGTTTGGCATAAATCTAAGGTATCAAATCAGGGTGAATTCAAGACTAGATCAATGTTTGGAAAGCTTCAAATATTTGTATAACTAAATACTAAACATATATATATTGTACACAGAAACAGTATATTATAAACTATGTGTGTATATCAATAAACAAATATTTGAATCAGAATAAACAACTGGTGTATATGAGTTCATTCCATTAACAAACAGTTTTAATTGTGTCCTCGATTGTTTGTTTTTGGCTTTGTAATCTTTTTATACGTATTGTTGAAATCTAGAACGTTGCTAGTGAAACCATCACAACAGAACACTTGAAGCCATTTGGTGACTATTTCACCCTACATTATCTATTTACAATTGCAAATCGAAAATGAGTAGACTAAAGCCGCTGTCCTGGCGTCTCACTGTACACTGCATGACGTGACCCGTCTTCGAAGAATAGGGCATAAACTCCATTCATTTAATCGTGTTTAAAATTGCTGAAGATTGCATTCCTTTTAATACCAGATTAAGCACATTGCCGATTAGAAAAGAAATTGGACACCTGAATCATTATAAAATTTGGACGACATTCTGATGGTTTTGCGATGAAGGTTACACATGAATATATGATATTATGACCACTTACCTTTTTGTAAACGCCTGAATTCCTTGTGATACATATGATATACTCGAGCATGTGCTTTGATGATATTATGTACAGCTCTGTACATTTCAACGGTATTTTCCATTTTACCAGGTGGTAATTTACCAAGTTCATAGGCAAAGTATGCTGATCGTCCTGGTTCGTCGAAAGTCATCCAATGCTTGACCTATTTAAAAGGAAAACGTTCATCAAATGGTTATATCAGGGTAGTGTGTGTTTAATTACTAAGAACTGCACATCTTTCTGAAAACCGGAGATACTCCTCAACAACTGTGTACCTTCATCGTTTATACTGCAATATCAACAGTAGCAAGTCGTTGACAAGATCCATTCTCTTGCTAGAAAGTAAATCATGAGTAACTGATGGAATCTGTGATTTAATCCAGGGATTGTTTCAGATGCCACCAGCTGCTAGCAGTCCAGTTCCCAAATTCTGCAAGTAGTAAGGCCAATCTGGATTCACGGTTTGTAATTCTGCAAGAAAACTGTCACGATTTGCCAAGCATTTTAAAACTACATACCCGATAGCCAAACATTTTAAAGCAGACTCGAGCATACTCTTCAAATAAATCTATGGTAGAGGCATTCAACCACCCACCATACTGTGTTTCAATAACATCAGGTAGATCCCACGCAAATAAGGTTACCATTGGTTTGATATTGTGTTCATGTAATGACTTCAAGACTTTATTGTAATAATCTATTCCAGGTTGATTTATGTTGTCTTTTGATCCCATTGGCATAATACGTGACCATGATATTGAGAGGAAATAATGAGATGCCTGTAAAATAAAATACACTAGAACTATAGTCACACTATAGAGGTCTGTGCCAGACATGGACCAATTGTGAGCTCTTTATGGAACACCAATTTGAGAAAGATCAAATGCCTAAAACTTAGTTTGCAATGACGCATGAAGATCCTTGGACGCATTTTGGTTTGCGGATGACGTGTGCTCGTTAAGAAGGACTCACAGTTATTTCTTAGTATGTGATGCATCCAAAACACTTAACCCTTTTTTAACATTGTTTCAAGCAACAAATACCGTTCCATTTGAATGATTCGCACAAACCCCCATAAGACTTACACCAATTTCTTTCAATGCCATGATATCATCCATATAATTCCCATAACTATTAGCAGCCACATCACCATTTGCTTCTTTGGGTGTTTTGTGATAAAAAGTATCAAGTGTACTCGCTCCTTTTCCTAAGAAAATTTACAATATTCATGTTAGATATTCGTAGGATAAAAAAGATAGTAGCATCAAACCCTTCATGGAATCCCGGCATGAAATCAGTGCTTGAAAGTCGACCTGGTTTCTTTCTTAATTCTGTCCTACAAGCAAACAAGCAATGTTTTGCAGCATAGTGATCTTACAACGTTGTTTGAGTCAAATCAAATCAATAAACTGATTATGACATCTTCTTTCACACATCCAACAAGAGTTAGGGGAATTGCTGTTTCTTTCATGATCACCCAATCCGATCCTCTAAAAGCCTTAAGTTCCAGCTTTTTTCTTGCGAAAAGGACATTCTGTAAAGACGAAATTAGATCTTACCACCAGCTTCCCATCCACCTTCTACATTGTAAGCAGTTGTACCAGCGCCCCATGAAAACATCGAGGGAAAGTCTCCCGCATATAATTTGTTTTCATATGGTATATCATTTGGTCTTGCTGGATCTGTTTTAGATCCTTTGATAAATCCGTTATCCTGTATAATCTGATGAATTAGCTGAGCAGATCTCTTTGGAGTCCTTGGTCTGTTTGGGTCATCGAAGTTCACCGAGTATAATCCAAAATATTCCGTATAACCTTCAGCCCATTCAAAATTGTCCATAAGTGACCATGCAGTATATCCGATTACCTGAACGCCGTCTAGTTTTACAGCTGAAAAGGTAGATGAATCATCAACCATCGTATTCTGGTGGAAATACAAGAACATGTGGACGATATGGTTTTCATTGAAATTAACCAGGCGTTTTGCTGTTTGTTGAAATGAACTTATGGACAGGGTCGTTGTATGTGGAAAAGAGCTTATTAGCCGTGTATTTTGGGAATGAACTTATGGACGGCATGACATCTCTAGAAAAGGAATAAGCAATACCTTTGAGCACTTCATTTATATAATTAGTGAAGAAGTAAATCCTTGAAAAGTCATCCAGTGTTGAGTTGTTATCGGAGACACCATTTTCAGTAATTAATATATCTCTTACACCATAATTATTTCTCACCCAATTTAATATTCTTCTAATACCCCATGGTACCACATGTAGCCAACTGGATCCCGATCTATTTAGAGTTGAGATGAATAAGATCAGGGGAATTTCAATAATTATAGATTTAGATTGTCATATCCTCTTACATGAAACATAAGCATGAGAGAAACCTGGTCTTGTAAGTCTTTAAGAATCCGGAATCCGAATCGGAGCACTTTCATTTAACTTTCTTCATACGCATAAAATCCTACATAAGACCACTGTGTCCATGCTTGCTGTTCGTATTGTGGTTTTGTACCAGCAGTATGAGGCGGGCTTTGGTCATTAAATTATAGTAACTGACGAGGCAAGGAATGTAAAGTGTTACATTACACCGCTATAGACAGGAGTAGCGTATTTACTAGGGAGGAGGTGGGTGAAATCCTTGTTACGCCACGGGCTGGTTTGGCTATAGATAATAAAATAGATATCAACTAAATTTCATAGACTTACGGTTTCCAATCTGGATCTGCATAAATAATTGCACCTCTGTCGCCAAAATAATTGGGTTTTTGTTTAGCCGCTTCTATGGGATCTTCAGCCCGTGCAATACCAGAAGTGTATGAATTCATTCCAAAAAAATCAGATGTACCTGCAATTGAACATATGGAGATTCTCTTAAATGATCCAGTAAATTTGCAATACACATAATCACTTTAATGTGTTTACATGCATTTTGTCGTGAAATAATATGATTCAATTCAAAGGAGACCCGTCATGCTACTTCAGAAAATACCTCTTCTGATCTTTCTATCTAAATGTAAAATAAGTTAGTTCACATGATGATTTATTGAAATTATGATATACATACAAACTCAAGGTACACTTGAGGACGTAGCCTATCTACAAATATTATAGATATATGAAAGATGTGTCTTTTCAATGCACTTTAGAGTACGATCGTCTTCTTGGCATGGTAATTCTAAATCTTGTCTTCAACATTTCAAAATTAGTATAAGCAGTTTTTTTTTTCAACTTCATGGAAATGATGTTCACATACCATTGATTCTTTCTTTCTCTTCAGCAGTAAATTCAGGGAGGCGTGATTTAGGTAGATTCTGTCCTTTGCTATTTCTACTAACTATATCTTTCATTACTTGTGGATAGTCGCCATTGACGTATATCGGGTGAGCAAACCATCCTAAGAATGTCTGTACGCTGTTGTCAGCTGCTTCCACGTCCAACATATTGTATCTATCAACAGGTTCTGTCCAATCAATATTCAGAGTTATTCCGATTCTTCCTGTAAATATAAGATTTTTAATACACACATTAGCTCAGAGATTGTAGTGAGTCGGGTGTCTCAGTGCTGAAGTAACTAGTTCACTTGTTCTTGGCGTATTCCGGAAAAAATCAAGTTGATACTGTGGATTGTCAACAAAGCTTCATCCTACAAATGAAGCAAGTTGAAGGGGCTGACATAATACAATCGTCTGGATATTCGATGAGAATGAATCGAGCCAAAATAAGATACAGGGGACGTCAACACCATATCATGATGGTCTTATGATGGTTCCATATGGATTAAAGGCGGACATTGTTGCAATTTATACCGATTCTGTACTATCCCGACACGGATATGTTTTGTTTCAGTAAAGCGATCCAGGACATGGTCATACTAATGGAACACCTGATGCTACCCTGAGACAGTCATTCCTGTATTAATTTCTTCCGGAAAGTTAGTTTAAATTTCAATCGTGTCATGTTCTTATCTTGTCAAGACTCTACACAGACCGTTTTGGTGCTGGTGCACCTCAACGCATTTCATTTCATTTCGGATAGAGCACTTAGGTTGATATTTTGTCACTACAATCCTACCTGTGCCGTTATATACATCATGATACTGGTGATAAGCTTCAGCATGTGCTCGTATAGCATTATGTGCTGTTATATACGGATTTCTTCCCAGCTCTTTAAAACCAGGTGCATGATCTCCTGTACCATAACCAATTACTGTGAACACCCAGGGTTCATTGAGTGTTATCCACATGTCAACCTAGTAAGATTATAAATTATTAAACTATTGTTCGTCTGATCCTACCTGTTCCTTTATATACATCATGATACTGGTGATAAGCTTCAGCATGTGCTCGTATAGCAATATGTGCTGTTGTGTAAGGGTTTACTCCTAGCTCTTTTAAACCAGGAGCATGGAATCCCGTACCATAACCAAGTACTGTAAACACCCAGGGTTCATTGAGTGTTATCCACATGTCAACCTAGTAAGAATATAAAATATCATGGCACTTCATTATTATTATGTACATTATTGACTCTCTCTCTCGTAGTCTTTTAAGGATTATGCTCCGTTATTGGATTTTGGACATCACTTAAATATTTGCAATTGCTGTTTGTTTTAGACATTTTGGAAATCTATTAATGTTACCCCAAGATTGAGGTTGTATTCAATGAATTCCGTACATCTCTTGCTGAGAAAATACATGTTTACCTACCCGATCGCCAAACTTTTCAAAAAGGACAGCTGAATATTTTCTGAAGTGTTCAATGATGGAATCATTCAACCATCCACCATGATCTTGTAAAGCTTGAGGCAGATCCCAATGATATATAGTAACTACTGGCTTGATGCCGTTTTCTAATAACTCGTCAATAACGTTATTATAATATTCTATTCCCTTATCGTTAGTGGTTGCCGGAGTTCCATCACTCATTATGCGTGGCCATGAGATGGAAAATCTGTACGATTTAACCTGTAAATATATTATAACAATCGGAATTGTAAAGTAGATTGGTCTAGATAATGTTGCAGACAAATGACAACTTGATAGCATGATAACTTTTTGTCATCTTTTATTCCATGTTGTCCTTTTTTTGCAAAAAAGAACAATCATAAGGATTCTTTGCCTTGTTCTTTGACTAAACACCGAATACGAAATGTATTGTGCTCTATCATGCATTTTTGGTTAATTTCTACACCTCTAAATCTATTTAATACGCTGTATTCGAAGCAAAACTTTCCTTTCGTGACTCCTTTCTGTGATATTGATAGGTGTTTTATTGTTTTAGGTTGTTTCATTATTCTATCGTATTCTGGAGCTATATAGCCAGTTTGGTGCTGATACTCCTTAATGCATTTCATTTCATTTCATTTCATTTCATTTCATTTCATTTCGCAAAACTAAAATAAAGAAAATTACTCCAAGTTTTTTCAGCATTTGGACATCTTCTTTATATTTGTGGTAACTATCACAAGCAATATTCGCTGTAGCATTTTCCTTGCAATGACCAGCTTGTGAAAATGTATCCCAAATACCGACTCCTTTACCTACAAAATACATTTACCAAATCAGCATCTGATGGTGTTAGATTAGAGTATGAATGATCACATTTGATAAAACTATTATCAACAATGACTGCAACATGCTAAGAATGTGGTCTTTGATTACTAAGAGGAGCTGTAAATGGTAAACAAAAACGAATTCCACTGTAAATACTGCCGTAATAAGGATTTGTATGTAAACCATAATCAAACCACTAGGTTCTATTTGTGATAAGGTTTGTACACTTACACAGGATAAAGCGATAAAAATACATATATCACAAATGTAATCTAATGTTTTATGCAAACAAATATCTGGCCTGCTTTCAATAAATGTTTTCCGTTAAACAAATTGTGTAACATCAATATGAAATAATATGCACGACAGATTACTTTGTTTAAAACAGTTCGGTTGTCTGCTTTTTTCAAAAACGGTCTCGTAAAAGGTCCCCCCACCCGAGATTGTGATAAAAAAAGTTTTATTTTCATGAAATTGTTTGAACTAAAAGGTTTTACATACCATCTTCATTCCACGCCCCCTCTATCTGTGCTGAAGATGTTGCACTACTGAACACAAAATCATCGGGAAATTTATCATAATAAAACTGGTCAATGTACTGTGGAGCGACACCCCAACCACCTTTCTGAGTAAAACCTTTGTTGAAGGCATTCTCTTTTGTCAAGATAGAGTACCAATGAGCCGATGCTCTGGCAGTGCGTTTTCTGTCCGTATCATTAAAATCAACGCTATATAAACCATATTTTGTTCTGTATCCAAATTCCCATTCAAAACCATCTAACAAAGATTTTACCACGTATCCTTTAACATCACATCCATCTAGCTTTATAGCTGTAAAATAAATTAAATAGAGGAAAGAAAGTCCAATTATATGATTTTATCCAATGGCGTATGTTCCAAATTCAGTATGTAAAGACAGTTGCGAGATTCAACATTTCATTAAGCAGATTATTACTCATTTTGGTGGAAGGGGGGGGGGGGTCTTGTTTTAATAATCGAAATAGTGTTAAAACTGCAATTGTGATAAATCATTAGCTACATAATTCGATGCAATATGCCGAGTACTAGGTTTTTGTTTTAACTTCTTATTTCATGTGTAATATTGAGCAGCTTTGGCGTATGTGGCACCAAACAGAGAATGCTTACTTTTATAGGCACCTGGTACCACTTTTAATTGTGAAATACTTTCCCATGGATTGATATACTTTCTCAAAGGAATAATTTATTTGCTGCTACCAATGTATTGCCAAACTGTTATTAAAATTTTGGATTTCGTTCTGCGGTTCGGTTAGTTTGCGAGTACTTGTTTTGTTTTTTATTGAACCATTACCTTTAAGAACATTATTGGTATACAATCTATGATAATGTATTCTATGTTCATCAACAAGACTACCATTGTTATCATAATAACCACTTTCTGTGATATAAACTGGTGTATTGTTATAATTATACTTGACCCAATTCAACATCTTTCTTAGACTGAGTGGTGTTGTTCTGTATGCCATGTTACCTTCACTGGAATTTCTTGCTCTAATAGAAAAAAGCAGAAACACCAATAATTGAATCATAAGGTACATGGGTCCTGGTGCTGAGTAGACATTGCAGTTCCGTAAGAAACCAGACCAAATATCAGCCAGGGTTGGTAAGTCTCAAGCATAAAAAACATGGTGGCCGTTCTAGAATTGGAAGAAATAATTCGTGTGGTTTAAAGTCCTGTTGTTTTACAACTTCTCAGTCAAACAATATTTCTAAGGTGACAATGGCAACTGTCCTTCTCTTTCAGACTTGCATTTGTTTTAGCGAGGTTTAGACTGATCTAGGTGTGCGGTCTTGTAATGTTTGCCTCTCTCTATAATTCTGTGAATCCCCCTTCCACCTAATGGTCCCAAGAAACGGCATAATATTATGTCAACAAATCATACCCGAGGGAAGACAGATCATATGACAACTCAACATCTTGATCTTGTTTAACATTCGGCGGTAAAGTCTTGTCGTATTGGTGATGTTTACCATACATTGTGGTGAAAAAACTCATTCCCAGGAAATCGGAGCTACCT
The DNA here is from genome assembly GCF_000327385.1 of Lottia gigantea. Taxonomy (NCBI): domain Eukaryota; kingdom Metazoa; phylum Mollusca; class Gastropoda; family Lottiidae; genus Lottia; species Lottia gigantea. The sequence continues at coordinate 1,477,033 of NW_008708401.1, forward strand.
ATAATGGTCGTACATTCATACAATATCTCAACTTTGCAATTCTTTCAAGACAATGTCCAAATCAGTTTGACCTTATTTTATTGTAATCCTTCAACACTGTGTGACTAATCAGGATCCTTGATCGATTGCATTACATCTTCCCCTTCCTTATCTAATTCTTACTATTTCGTAATTTTCTCCTAGATTTTCCCTGCAATCTTTTTCATGTGGAAGAAAATATCCTGGCTGAACTAAATGACCATTATTGCCCAAAGTTTTTTTCTTATGCAAGACTACAAAGCGCCTCATAACCCCTATAAAAATTTCAAAAATCAAAAGTCTGTTTTCTTATCCTGAAGTAAAAAAAATGGGAAAATACCTCTGATAAGATTCTGCTCATCTTGACTCAAAGGTATCAAGCGACTTGCTGTTAATCCTTGATCTCGACTTTTGGTATTTAGTTGACGTATAAGAACTTCTGGGTAGTTTCCTGATCCATATATAGGTTCTAGAAACATCCCAATGAAACTCTGCATCCATCTGTCAGCTGCATCAACATCTTCTTGGCTCTTTGTTTTCGGTTCTATCCAAAGGAAGTTAGGTGCAATTCCAACTGTGCCTGGAAATGAAAATGTTCATGAACGAAATAAAAGATGTCCATATACTGGAATTAAAGGAATATCTTTCAGAACATTGCAAATTGATTCACACTATTTCACTCGAATTCGAACTGTTTCTCAGAAAATATTGGTTGGATCTCCCCTAAATTTAATAAAGTTGGCACACACTCTTTAAAATAGAATTTAAAATAGCTAACTCACCATTTTGTTGTGATTTGTATGTATTTTGATACAGTTTGTGTACGTGGGCATGAGCTAGTAAAACATTTTTAGCAACAATGTACACTGAATTACCCAAGTCCTTCTTGTGTGGAGCCTGAACACCATCACCATAACCATGATAAATAAACCCCTGTGGACTGTTGAATGTCAACCACATTTTAACCTGCAAAAGGTTTCAAGTGATAAATTGATCAGTCGGAAAGAAATCTCCAATTTGCTTATATGACCAAACTCAATCTGAATCAATTTTATGACTTACCCAATACAATACTAGTTGAGCATGCTTAACTTGTATTTGTTGCCGACCTAAGCGATTGTAAACTGCGATGGATTCGGTTACCAATCATAAATCAACCGAATTCTACCTCTCAGTGACTTTATTATCTTATGGTCATGATGTTCATATATGGTCACAAATATAATTTTGCATGGTACAACATAGCACATCTTTGAAAATTTCAATAAAGAAGGTACCTTGCTGCCCAATTCCTCAAAACATTTATCGGCATATATTTTATAATATTCTATAGTAGAGGAATTCAACCAACCACCTTGATCCTCCAATACTTGTGGCATATCTCTATAATATAACGTCACCATTGGTTCGATATTGTTCTTCTTCAATTCATCCACCAAATTCTTATAATAAGTCATACCCTTGACATTATATGACGCCAATTCGCCTTTAGGTAATATTCGACTCCATGAAATTGAAAAACTGTACGTGCTGACCTGATAAACAACAAAACGAGGTAATAATGTAACCAACTTTTCATTCAATGAGCATTGGCTCACTTAATGGTTAAGAATTTCTCAATCACGTGAAATTTTAATTGACAGCTGGCGTTAAATTCTAATTAACATATTGACCACACACCGAAATTGTTACTTAATACGTTCTAACTAACGCGCACTTCTCCATTTTCCAGTCAACATTTACCCGGATAATGCCGTAGGTTAACAGTTAATTGTTAACAAAGTCACATAGATTCTATTCTTACGGTTCCTCATTGTGCGAAGTTCAATTTTTTAATTTGCAACCTGGTCGGTAGCCAGACAGTGATTGTTCGGAGTGGCAATGTATGGTGTTTAGTTGCAGTAATGTAATCAGAAATATTTCAGGGGGTAATCTATTTTTTTTCTGTAGCTACGGACCTGTTTGCCACTGAAGCATCAGCGTTATGAAAACTATACGTACACCAAGTTTCTTGATGAGTTGAACATCTTCTTTATAATGTTGATACTGATCAGCACTGATATCACCATTCTCAGTATAATCAGGTGAGTGAGTTGCTGTATCCCATATACTCGGCCCTTTACCTACGATATTATAATTTCGGCATTATATGCTTGAGACAAAAACGTCAAATGTAGCGAAGAAATACATTTATAAAACTTGCATAACTCTGCAATTAACAGAAGGATACTACTGAGACCACCTATTCTATTTTCTCCATGAAGTTTTTGTTCCAGCCTGGGCTTGGACATTTGGGACAATCAAACCTTCCCTAAATCAAAAACTGTATACGGCGAAATTTTCTAGTTCGATTGAATTATGTCCAGATAGTAGAGGAGTCACACAATTCTGGTAGTTCTCTCATGCCAGAATACATTACGAAATCTTCAATTCATTACTGAGGTAAATTCAGCTTCACGGAAATTGTCGAGAATTGCCGAATGCTCAAAATACTCAACATCACAATCTACACTTCTCTGTGGTATTTAATTATATTTCTATACGATTAGTTATATTTATATACTTCTTATATCATAATTCAATTAATAACATATTTTTCGAGTATTTGTCTGTAAGTGTCGTTATACAAAATGCATTATCATAAAGAGCCTAAAGGGCGCCGTGAATATTATCTTATTATCAAGCATGCAAAATGAAATGAAAGTCAGTTCGTCCTGCCTTCACAAAGAATATGATTAAAGCAGATATTCGAATCTGATCATGATAAAAACAAAAAGTTCATAAAAACAACGTAATAGTCATTTTTGCTTTTCATTCAGATCGGAGGGGCTTGGTCGCTCCAATTGGAAATAAACCGAGATCCCATGTGTTATAAACTATGATCAGCTAAGATTTGAAAAGAGAAATAAGCTAAAATGTTTTGAAGATAGTAAGTAGGATGTCAACTGTATTTCATGTTATTGTCTTGCAAAGCTTTTAAAATCCAGACATGAAATTTTCAAGAGCTTGAGAACTTACCGTCTGTATTCCATGCCCCTTCTACTGCATAAGCCGCAGTTCCAACTCCCCAGTCAAAATCGTCAGGAAATTTATCGAAGTAAATATCCAGTGGATCTTCATAAGGAACTTGTCCAGTAGATAATCCAGCTTTTCCTGGATATCCCATTTTGAATCCATTATCCTCCACTAACTGTTTAAACAACCTAGCTGAGGATCTAGGAGATCGTTTTCTGTCAGAATCTTGGAAGTCGACTTGATACAGACCAGTTTTTGTGCTGTATCCATCCTTCCCTTCGAAACCATCTATCAAAGCTTTGTATATAAATCCTTTCACATTGCAATCATCTTTTATAACAGCTGCAACACAGAGAATTTTGAAAAATATTGAGAATTAAACCTTCATATAATGAGCTGTTGTACGCCTATTTATTCTAAGGTTTGTTCAACAGTTTACTTGCGGTTCGTGAAGTGAGTTTTAATGCCAACCCAGTTTACCTTTTAATACAGAATTAAGATGGTCTTTGACATATTCTTGTCTGTTTCTATCATCAAATGTTTTATTTTTATCACTGTACCCATCTTCTGTTATATACACCTTTGTATTGTTATAACGTCTTTTTATCCACTTTAATAACCTTCGTAAACCATTTCTAATACATAAAAAGAGAAAATAGGACGTAGAACTTTGTCTTACTTCGTAAAACTTGAGCTTGTTTTGAAATATAACTCCTTGTGTGAATAAAGCAAACCAGCTCCGAAACAATAGTTATTGTTATATTCATTGCTACAATCAGGAGGACTAAATGGAACAAAACAAAGAAACAACCATTTGGCAGAAGGATAACAGTTAAGGTTTCGTGTGAATCCTCTCTTCCCAATGGATCCCCACTTACAGCAGGGTCTACTCGAGATTAGGAAAGATGACAAATGCATGGTCAACAGACTTTCACACACTGACAGAGATTAGAACCCACGACCACAATTTACTCGACGCAACCAAGCTAAATGGCAATGCTCTACCCGAGTGTGATACAGCCCGTCAATCACTGTTATAATACAATATTTACCCATCCATTGATGATTCACCAGTCTTAACACTATTACTATCACATTTTACGTGGGGAGGATTGCAGTTGAGTATTTTATGTGTTTCTACTAGAGTAGAGTAATAGTTGACACCAATAAAATCCAGTGAACCTACAAAACAATTTGTAAAGCTTCATGTATGCTATTACATTATGCAAACTGTCTGTTCATGGAGTTAAGCAACCCACGAGGACAAGTATGCCAGTGGGTTATACTACCCTTCCCCGCAGATTTCTGGGATAATCAGGCTTTTCCTTTCCCACTTTGAAATCCTCTTTATCATTGGACATTTCCCAACCCTCCTGGCAAATATCATGATTCATTGAAACGCCACTCCGTTAAATCCAGCTCACCGGGCCAATTATAACATAAGGAACCCCATTGATTAACTCCCTTATTGGGTATGCAACTATATCACCCATAATTTATTATAGGATCTAGTCCAGTGAAAGCTAACATTAAGAGTTCGACGACATATGCTCTTACCTTTATTGCGAACTAATTCAGCATCGGTAAAAAGCGGAAGTCTGGAGGTACCGGTTGACTTCCCACTAATCAATTGTTTAACTACATCCGGGTAGTCACCAGATCCACTTAATAATGGATCGAGGTAAGCACCAATCATGAATTGAAGTGATCGTTCTTGGCTGTTTTTATCCACTTCAAGTTCTGGATATTTTGGTTGAATCCAATGGCTCGTAACCGAAATGCCAATCTCACCTGTAATCAAATGTGATACTTCTGCATGATGAATGTCTACAATTGCATCACCTGTTGCTTGTGCAGCAATTTGCTTTACTTTGTTTTAGCAAAAAGTCCAAGTCGGTAACATCAATTCGTCATTGTGAAGAGAGATCTTTAACTTGTAATGTTTATTTGACTAGAACTCATCTGATGCCGCAACACATGTTTCTGATACATTCTCGTGAGTACAAGGGTTAGTCTTGGTGGTTGTCTTTTTCAAATGTGCGAGTGAGTACAGCAACCAAACTCCTACACGAAAAAAGAAATTATTTATTTTCCGGCATTAATGAAAGATTAAACTTGTTCAGTTTGCATTTTGAATGAGAAAAATACCTGTTTGGTTAGAGAATAGTCTCCTATATAAATCATATACTTGAGCATGCGCCTTGATCATATTGTGAACTACAGTGTAGGGATTCGATCCCGGTCCGTAAACTCCGGGTGGTGTTGAACCATATCCATAACCAAATACTGCTGTTTGCAAAGGCTCATTAATGGTAATCCAACTTTTAACCTGAAATAAAAAAAAAAACAAGTAATAACATTCCACACCGCAATACGATGCTCGAAATCCAAAATAACAGTTTGACAAAACATTGGCAGCAAATTAACTTTTATTATGAGGGAAAATATCAAGAATAAGTGAGGAAGTATTTAATGTATTTCAGTACAATCGAATAAATACCAGTAAATACGCAAAATAAAACCATTTTTGTTTCACTATAGTTTCGCTCAGTTATTTGCATTTTGTCCAGGACGATCAATGGTGTAACATGGACTCGATGAGTTGCTCCAAATATTTGCAATACTTACGTCGTTCCCAAAGTTGGAAAAACAGATCTGTGCATACGTAATAAATGCATTGATAGTTTGTAAATTCAGCCATCCACCATGTTTCTCTAATTCTAAAGGTAAATCATTATCATATAAAACTACCATAGGCTCTATGTTGTTGGATTTTAATTCTTGTATAAGATTTTTATAATAATCTAATCCCTGCTGATTAACTGAACCGGATCCAGTAGGCAGCACTCTCGACCATGATATTGAAAACTTGTATATTCTGACCTGTAATAGAAATGCATACAAATGTTTCCGAATAATAACACTCACGAATGTGCATTATGGATGATGCTGCTATAATGAGCTATAAAATAATTTAAAAAAAAATACTGTTGAGAGTATGACATGTCAACTAGGGGTAATAATTAGAATACAATTGGTATACAAAACTAATCACTATTGAACGTATTCATTGGATCTTTTCACTAGAAAATTGCATTGTGACCCACGGCATCGAATGCCTAAGGACTGACAAATAAGCACTCACAAGGGAATGTTTGGCCGGCGTTTCTTTTATTGTTGGAATTCCTTAGAGATAAAATGTAATGATGTTATGACTTTATACCAGGTAAGACTTTATAAATAATCTTGGAAAGGAATGAAAAGGGATATCGTGTGTTGTGAACAATCCGATGTATCCTAATATAGATAAATATATATGAATAAAACGTAAAAAATACCCCCAAATTTTTGATGAGGCGAACATCTTCATCATATTTATTATAACTATCAGCAGCTACATCAGGCGTTTGATCTTTATAAATATTACCAGGTTTCTGAGCGTATACATCCCAAATACTTAGACCTTTACCTGTAAAAACAGAATATCTTATTGGTAGTTAATACCATATCAATGCCCGTATAAATATAGGAAAACTATATGAAATTGAGTTATAATTGTTTGAGATGATAGGTACACCCAAACACTAGTCTAGGCCCTATTTAATCGCGTGTTTACATGTCAAAAATATTGATTCATGATCTAGTACCTACAACAATAAAGTATTTTAATATAAATCTATCTGCAATTATATGATGAACTGATAAAAGATCACACCTTTACCAAGAGGCCTAGGGCATCGAGAATCCCATCAACAGTTTCAAGTTTAAATGGTAGATGACACTTGATGCAAAATATAAATTTTCTATTGATTCTTTCATGTGTGAAAATTATGTTTCATGTTGCTTTTTTGACAAAATATAATTTTTATCCGAAGTCCTGTATTGGATTCACGAACAATCTTTTAAAAGTCATCTATATGATATGATAAAAATATAAAAACCCTAGTTGCTGACCCGTTGAAATAATCTACATGTTTGAAAATACATTTTTGCTCTTTGTACTTCGTTTGTTGAATTTGAAACGAGCCCCGGATTTAAATCTTTCCACAGTTCGTTGGTTGCAGCCACATTTTTATAGGCGAGGAAAGTAAAAAAAAAACAAGAAATGCATCAACAGTAAAAAAAAATAATAGTTTGTCCACATTTCGATGATTTCATTGAAATATAAACAAAAGAAATTTTTAAGTAACAAAAATAATATCCACACCTTCATCAATAACCCCGCCTTCTACTTTATAAGCAGATGATCCAACACCCCATTTAAATCCTGCTGGAAATTTGTCAAATAAAAAAGCATCGTCGTCTTCACAAGCACTAAATGTTAGGAAACTGAATAAAAGTATATATTTAATCCACATATTATGTGATGTTCACTGCACGACAGTCTGTGATGCATATGAATTAAAGTTGTGTGTCGATATTCAATGGCATATTCCTTTGTGCTGTATATGAACTGAGCTGTCATTGTACTATTTATAAAGTTGTAATGTAAACCAATACCTTGAGGTAAAAAACGAATCTGTTTGTGTATTTAATATGTATAGAAATCCCTAATCTTCTTTGAGTTTTGAATAAGGTGAGTATTTGACATACATGCAGGGAAATATTTGATGATTCATGTCTTAACGATGATTTAAACAGGAAATTGTGCTCTTTCTAAGGTACAATGCAGTATTTTACATCATCGGGTTTTATTGTTACTTTTACATGTATTAAACATCCATTAGTCTACTTTAATCCATTGGCCGAGATAATACACGATCAAAAATTGTCACGTCTGCGTATGACTACAGATACGATACGGAAAGCTACGGACCAATACATACAGCCACGAACGATGTCGGATCATACCCATAGTAATTCCGTGAAAACTATGAAAGTTTATGAAGCGCAAACCCAATGAGGGTAGCAAAATAATGCACTCTGAAAGCCTATCTTATGAGCTTAATTGCAATATGATATAATAATAATATTGTAATAGTTGTATGGGAAGTCATACAAGCGTTTCATATTCAACGATTTGACCAAAAATGTCATACAACGAAAAGCTATTTGCATAGTGTGACAAAAGCAGTTAGTTGTGTGTTTTCAATACCATAGACAGTTGATCTGGTTGTATCTTTGCTTCACTCCATAGGGTTTATTTTATATATTTGAGAAGCTAGAAGAAGGGCATTCCAATGCAAGGACAGGTCAAGGACATTTCCCCTCAGTCTCTAACAGATATCTGCGGTATATGTTATCATCAACATCATAGTCCATTAGAAATTTGCCAGATATCAAGGTGCATACATCAGGAGCCAAATAATTCCAAGAATTCCACCAAAAGACACTCCACAGACTGATATGGTGAACGGAACTTGAGCCACGACCCACGAAGTTCTTGTTTACCTATTAGTATATAGTATATGTATTTGTTTGTATGACAAATTAATGTATACAATAACCATGTTTGTAAATCGGGAATCTATTACACAGACTTACATAAATCACCAAGGTCATTTTTGAAATCAATATTCTGAGTATGTTTCGTAACGTTTTGAATTGTCCTTGAGTACCTTTTACTTCAAGCGTATTTCAGAAAGAAAATAAGAGAACCATAAGTGGTTAGACTGTTTAACACAATCAACTCTTAGAATACTGTTTTGGATTCTGACCACATAAACATCACTCAGTACTCAGTATGTTTGAAGTCTATAACTCATGTTCAAATAAATTCTTAAAATGTGCTACTGCCTTACCAAGTTCTTAATTACTGGTATAATGTTAATGCCCATGGATATGTTAGTAGCTAACATGTATCCTGGTTTATCACAAGTTATGCTATGTCCCATATTTAAAATAGAGTATAATTCTCACATATAGTAGATAAAAGATTTTTTTATGACACAGGTCATTTTATTGACAGAGCATTTTGAATTATAGTATAGCTGTTCTTATGATGGTTGTTAATCCGAAACACGTGTCGGCAGACAAGTAAAATGAAAAATTAAACACAGTCGTATCAACCTATTATTACAACGTCATACGCTTTTACCACATCTAGAAATAGTCTTATGACCAATAATCACATCAACAAAGTGTATTATCTATTGGCCCATTAGTGCATAATGGGGCAATATTTATCTTACAATGAGTTCCATTAAGTTAGTAAATAGTAACATAATAAAAATAAAGATCTAATAAATTTTGAATACACTGATGGTGATAAAATCGTGATTAACAAATCGTTTCCATCATTTGAAATACTGTTACTAAACAACTTTTACTTACGTGTACATTATGGAATATATATTTCTTACATACACTGTTCGCTATAGCTATCATAATATGATATAACATTTGTGATTTTTATCCGGATGTATGAAGGAGTCAGATTCCGTGATGACAACGTTTACCAAAGTCCAAGTGTTCCACGATGAGGAATCAGATACACTGTCTATGTTTCGACCGCTGATAAAATTTGGTATTTGGAATGGATTGATCGGTTTGAACGTCGATTCACAATCGCACAGTACTGCAGTTAAAGTATTACATTGGATATACATGGTTGTCGTACAGCTCTTATTACTGCTCACTGTATTGAGATATTGCTTTGTGCTGTTCGTCGGGTCGGAAAATGGTCGCTTTCTGGACGTTTTATCTGCTCAGGCATTTTTTCTGAGTTTAAGTTTTACGTCATTGATGACAAGTTATACTTTAACCAAATGTTTTAAAAGGTTTTGCAAGTTGCTGGATAAACATATTCAAAAGTATGGAAAGTTGCAAAAAGGGGATCGAATCCACAAATTTAATATATATGTTGGACCTATTGGCATACCTATAGTCATTTCAATATGTGTGACATTTTTTTGTTTGTGTTTCTTTTTAAGAGATTCTTTGACATTATATCTACAGCCATTTGATATAGAAATACAATGGCAGAATGCACTTGTTATGACGCATTTGATTTTGGATATAAACTTCCACATTTTCCATTCAGCTATTATCTTCCTCTTGTTTATGGTGATTTGGTTTCTGTTTGTCACAGAATTTGATCATATCGACTGTCAGCTGAAAGATATTCTGTTAGAAAGAGAAGTGTTGAAAAGTGAGAGCCGCATTGAGAAATTAAGACAAGAATTTATAAGTCTTGTGGACTGTTTCGGTTTATTTAACTCCCTGTTTAAACACTGTATATTCGGAACACTCTCTGTGTTTTTACCATGTGTTTGTTTCTGGTTGTATGGTGTTATACGAACTGAACAAGAAACAGAAGAATTTGCAATTTTAACACTCCTCATGCTTCTGAATTTCAGCGGAGTCTTTATTATTGTTTTCCTTGGAGCTGTTTTGAATTCGAAGGTTTGAGCGAGAAGCCACCCTGACACATGCATAAAGTTTCATACTATGTCATGCGTAAAAACTGTGCAAACTCGGCACAAACACTACCGACAGCGCGTGTTAAAAGCGTGAACACTGCGCATACAATACAAAACCTATGAACAGTAAACAAGTATTGCAAAATGTATTAAAGTATTAAAAATATGCTAAACGTGCGTGACTTAAGACCATACAGTGCGAACATGCTTTATGTCATTGGGGGCACAAAATTTGTGCTAGTGTCAGGGTGGCTTGAGTTTACTTTTCTTAAGCTTAATAACATTTATATATAAATCTGATGTAAGATAATAAGATATATTTTCAGACATTAGACTAAGACAATATTTAGACAGGGTTTCGTAGAATCTTACACTAATCCAAGAATTCATGGATATCAGGTGGAGAATATTACAATGCTGTTTTGAGTCATATTATTTTCATGCGCGTATGGAACAAGCAACTTGAAAAGGATCGCTGCAAGAAAGCACAGCAGAAAAGTAGGACGTAAAACTCCATTCATTTCATTTCATTTTGCAAGAAAGCATAGCTAATGTCCCGCCATTCCATTCCCGTTTCCTGCACTCCGCCTATGGATCTTTAAATTGAGAAGGGAATATCGTATTGTCGATGTATTTGATGTTAACATATATTCATTGTTAATTCATTTCAGGCTCATCAACCAATTTCCATTCTAAATAAAGTTGATATATTGCTTGTAACTGAAAAAACTTCTCGTTCAGTGAGTAATATATTCAAATCATTGCATTAAATGTATGGATAGCTTTGGGGAAATACTTTTGACTGATTTTTTTTCCTGTTGAATTACATTGAAAAAATACACTAAAAGATGGAATGGTGTATGAACGCCACCTTTCCATCAATAATAAAGAAGCGTAGTGTCATGCAGTATGCAAGGGTTACAAAAAGTAGGCATTAACCTTTCCGATATCCATCAGTGAGGAGTGACAAAAAAAAAGATGGGTTTTAAATCACCCCACCCGCTTATATTGCGCTGAATTAGTATTGTTTATTTTAAGGGCCGCAGATTTCTGAGGCCTACTACTAAACAAAACATTTTTTTTTAGAATTTTTGGTGTCGTCAGTATTATGGAATCACAGATTTTCTAAAAATGAAACGAAACCAAATCAATAGCCTATTACTTTTCTTGCTTTAAGGTATTTTTCTTATGATTCAAAGCATGATCCAAACAACATTGATCCAATTTCAACACAAAACATTAAACGGGACACTCAATCGATGTGTGATCTTTAAAATAAACAAATTTTTATTAGCGGTAGGGAGGTAGAGCGGTTGGGATTTGAAACTCGTCCACAAAAAGAATACAAAATGACATATGTTGCATTTAAGTATGTGAATTGGACTCTTTATCGTTATAAGATGTTTCCTACATGTATTCATTCCAGGTGGCGATGTTTTTGTCAAGGTTACTTGGACCTCCAATTGGTTTCACTAATTATGGCCTTTTCACCATAGATCCTCCTGCAATATTGTATGTGAGTAATTCATTCCTAGTTATATCTCGCATTAAGAGAATGAAAGGCCAAAAGAACGGTAGTAATGTCGTTTGGTCAACCACTGAAACATTTTAAGGATTTTGTGGAGAGTTCTCGAATACTGGAAAGGTAGATGATGTAACTACTGGTAAAACTAGATCACAATCACATATTATGAGGAATAACGGAGACAACTTTTACAAAAAATACATTTGACATATTTCAGATATTTGGAACTCTGGTTACCTATGCTGTGGTAATGTTACAATTTGCTGATACAGCTCCATCCACAATTGCCAATAATAACTGCCCGATAAATTCTAGTATTCTCAATAGAACTATGATTCCATAAACTTAGAACCTATTTTCTTTCGGATATACAAGGCATTCATAATATACACCCAAGAACATGGCGATTTGAACATGTTCCACAGTACTATCTTTAGGCTACAACAAATATTAATTACTATGAAACATTTGAGTTTTGTGTCCATATCTATGTTAGTTTATACTGTTCAGTGCTCTAATTCGATACACCCTGTACAACCCGTGTTATTATTGTTGACAGTTTGGTCTGGACGAGACCTAGTCCTCAATCCCCCGAATTGTTGGCACATATATGACACGAGATTAATCCTTGAATACTGTATACTTTTAAAGCAATTGATACTTTTCACAATGTCTCAATTAAAGCCCTTGATACCCGTTCGGATTTTATCACCCAGCTTTCTTCTGTCAGATTGGGCTATATATATGTGTTATTGATTCCGAACAAAACCCCCTCCTCATGGTTAAAAATCCAAAATCAAGTAAACAAATGAATAACCTTGAATATATTACTCCAGTTTATCTAATTCTAATGTATATTGTAATTTATGGATTTCTCTGTTTGTTTGTTATAAAAATTTGTTAATCGCTTTAATATACTTTCTATCGATGTTTATAATGCTTTGTTGAAAGTGAAATACAACTTGTTTGTTCGTTATATGAGTCTTTGATATTATAAGATTTTAATGTTGCCGTCCATCAACTGATAAGGAAGATAGTGTAGAAATTTAAATATTGACATAAACTAATAAAACGCAACACGAAACAATAAATGCGTAAAAATATCAACGACAAATTATTTGAAAAAAATCTATGGGCAAAATATAAGCGGGTGGAAAAATATTTCCATTCCAAATCTAACCAACTCAATGACTACCATTCGATTACCAATCAGCAAGAATTACCATGATCAAGAGTTTGGGACGCGACACTTTAGCCATAGTTTTACTCCATGTCAATCTTCCCGGCCGGATCTAACGAATTGTCAACTACCGAACCAATAGTGCCAAATCAAGCAATAAATAGATCCAGATCCATCAACCAACTACTATAACCACCAAGAACTACCTAAACCGCGACATCAGCCAACCGACCAACCTACCTATTTCTATACCAGAAGGATGTTCTGCAACACCACCAAGAATTTTACCAACAGTTTACCTTTAATCGCATTTTTTTTTGGTTTCAATCAACTTGATATGGTCTGTATGTATATATATATATATATATTTATTTAATATAATTGTGCAATGTTTATTCAGTGTAATTATGTCGTAAGATCGTCTTGCACTGTCCATTATTTAACAAAGGGGGTGGGGGGGGGGGAGCTCAGTTATTGGCATATGCATTTATTATCACGCTCATCAGTGGCGCATCTATGATAATAAGGCACCCCCAAACTCCCCTTCACTGTTATCGACTATGAAATTTAAAAACTTATATGTATAATCGAATTTTATTTCAACTAAAGGTCTTACGGTACAGTTTTCTGTGCACCAGTAGGTCTATAATAAGCTGTTACAGGATAATTGTTGTCAGATCCGCATTTTCGCCAGTAGAAACCTGCTCTTGCGAAACATTCATTGGCATCATCATCTGTTTAAAAATAAAAATTAAATAACGAATAAGAAGAAGCTTTTCTTTAATATTGCTCTCTTAAGACAGTAACCTCGAATTCTCTAAATCAAATAAGATTACCTGATCCCATATTAGTAGCACCCCAAGCATCATAGAAATAGTATTTAATTTTAGAGTCAGCAGGACATTTAGTTACTTTGATCCAACAACCGGCACCACCAGTTCTTACAGCTCCTGTGAAAACAAAATCAAATTTTCAAAACTTTCAGCATTTTGTCCATTCAAAAGACAATAATGAAATTGATCTTAATATCGATCAAAATAGCGTGTATGAGGCCTTGAAGAAATACAAAATTCTGGGATTTCATATTGCGTAGGCAACATGTTTCAGTTTCTGATTTAATATTTATAACTTTTTTTAATATTAGATAACACGAAAACAAATTTGAAAACACTTCCAGTAAGGAAAAAGAGTATTTAGATTTTAGTGGTTTCTGTGCATTATACGTACCTGTTGGTCTAAAAATACTTGTGTAAGGCTTATCTCTGTCTTTACCACACCAAGCCCATTGACCAGCAGCTCGTTTCAAACAAGCTTCTTCATTAGTGTCGCCGCCGTCATGTTGTTCAGCGTAGGTATCTCTCATGAACCCCACACGGTTATCATTATGTTTTGGACAACCGTATGCCGCAAAAAAGCAACCATCACCTCCTATTGTCATTGCTCCTACGATAATAAAACGGTGTATGAAATAGAAAGATGGCTCCAAAGGTTCTTATGTCCATCAGTAGGGACCGAAAAGTCTCCAATGGAGCAAATAATCCTGCCCATTTGCACAAGTCATCACAAAGGAATTATAGGTTTTGGTTTTCTGTTGTTACAATCGGATGCTTTCGTATGTCACACATTATGTTACAGTTGCTTAAGCATTATAAACTGTATTTAGACCTCGTGTATATAAAGTGAACTTAAAACTCTGCATATGTTTCACATCTCAGACTTTTTAATTTCCCAACAGATTCTTGGATATCACCTGAAATTGTGTACCTGTTGGACCATAGACAGCTGTGATAGGTTTATTTTTTGCGGATCCACAATATCTCCATTCTTTGGCAGCTCTGGCTAAACAGTTTGCTTCAATGTTGCCAGCTTGTTCATGCTGTTCCCCATATGTATCTCGGAAAGTTCCTTTAACATTGTTAGGATGAGCTGGGCAGTCATTGATTAATAGCCAACATCCTGTAAAATCACAAATTCATAATGGTATCAGAAAAACACTATAGAAGGCGCTTCAAAATATGATGGTCAAAACTATAATACATGTACTGTGCCTTTTTTTCATTGCATTACAAATCACCAGCAACACTATCTTTCTGATAGGAATATTCTGTCCAATTTGCGACGTTACCGAACTTAGTTATATTTGACGAGCATTGTCAAAAAGGTAAAGACTGAATTAAGAGTTGCATCTACCTTCATTTGTTATATTTTGGATGAGATTATTAGGTGCTGAACCATCGGGTAAATAAGCGACATGTGGAATGGCAGTGGCTGGTTTCGCTGTACCACTACATGGATGTTTGTTGAAACCAGTTGGTACTTGAGTCCTTGCCGGTAACTTGCCTGCAAATAATAGAATCCTGTAACATAAGTCTTCAAGAAAAGTAATAGATCATTGACTTTGTAAATTAGGTTTCACATGGGATTGAAATCCAATCGGTGACGCACCAACAAAATATATCTCAAATTATATTGCTATTTACCATTTATCAAAGACAAAACATAACAAACCAAATATGTTATTTTCTTCATTACCTTTATTTAGATACTGTGGGCCATAGGGATATCTAGGTCCAACTTTGCTAAACGCAATTGGTTGTTCAAAATTAATTCCATTAGCCCACTCTTGTCCAGTACATTCCAAATGGAAATTCTTATATTCCGGTGCGTAGAAGTCAGTACTGGTATAAGTCTGAAAGATAAATTAAATTGAGCATCCTCCATAACCTCTGTCTACTGACAGACTATTCTATGGTTGCACTGTCGTGAACTTAAGGATTTTGATTGTGGTGTTCTTATTTTGGTATGTAGGCCTACATAGAGACTCATCGGCAATATTTTCCTCACCCCTTTTCTGGCCCTGCCCTCCAACCCCCGTAGAAGTGCCACTGTATGTAGACAGTTCAATGAAAAGGGTACTTACATGTTTATTATCGTGCCTATTATAATATTTGTCTTCATTTATATCATTATAAGAAACTGACCATGGTATACCATGTTTATTATAATATATATTGCCATATATTTCATTACCTATACATGTATATATATATATATATATATATATATATATATATATATATTAAATATAACAGAATATGTTCTAAAGAATTATCATCTCGGTGTATACAGACAGAGGGTTATGACTTCTTTCTAAAACTATGGTGCAAACCATTCTATGAGGGTTTGTACAATTGGTCCAGATTTGACACAAAATAAGTGTGTATCTATGCAGTAAGATATTTTGATAATGGAGACAGTATACAACAGACACAGTGTTCTGTGGTCACAGAGAGCGACGCGTCTGGTCTGGTTTACTATACTTTCCAAAGCGAATTGTTAGTGTTTTATTGTGTACAATTCGTAATATTAAAGGTCATGTTAATCATAATCTTTGACATAAAATACTGACAAAGGGAAACCAATAAACTCAAAGAAGATATACTGGTTAAGAACCAGTCACATGATCTGGAGGGATAGGCTATCCTGATGGGTCCTTATAGACAAGGCAATAATCCAAATATATCCATATATGTGTTCTGTGGTTCTGATTCGTTTGGATGTAAAAATGAATCTTTTACAACATGAAGAAATCGTGAAGAAAATTACCTTCTGGTAAATTCCAGTTATCTTTCGTTGCTGCTAATTTTGGATATTTTGCTGTCCAAATAGAACTAGTATAGGGCACTGCCTGAATGAAAATGTGACAAATCTGTTACATACATATATCCTATAATTAAAAAAAGCTGACTTTGATTATTCTTCTGCCCAAATATGCACAAAATCAAGGTTTGTAATACTTAGTAAATTAGATGGAAGTCAAATTTTACAAGGAGAATAATTGTTTTTAAACGTAGTCGTTTATTTGAATGTGTGCTGTTTGATTATGTCCCTTGATTTTGACTTTTCAGTTGGGATATAAAATTATATGCAATTATATTCAGTACCTTTAGATGTTTTTGTAGTTCGGTGTTAAATTTTTTAGTCATTCCTCTACCATCAACTTGTATAGAAGCCTTGGTAGAATTATATAATACATTGTATCGGATGATATTATCTCTTCCTCCCCCAATATTGGCATGGATTTCATTCTGGAAATATTTCAATAAGCATATGACAATATCAACAAGAACAAATGTTTTCTTGATTGGTGTTCAATGCATTGCTTATGCTAATCCCATAAATGAAATATGAAATGTGAGTTTTACTCTTTGTCATCCTGAAGCAAGCAAACCTTTCTCGTGTGTTCCTACATGTCCAGATTGTTTCTTCACAAAAGTATCATCTGGGACAAACATTACAGATCGTTCCCACATGCTGATAATTTGCCGATATCAGGACATTAAAGGTCACAAAGGCCAATGAGAGGCCTCGATGTGACTACAATTTTAATGTTTAACGGAAAACCAGACGTTGGATTTGAATTCTGAAAGGTAAAACGGCACATGTACTTAGATTTGAGCTCTAACAACAAATAAAGCAGAGACGAGTTACACGTTTTAACACGAAGGGTAAACTTACATCAATAAAGACATTATGTTCAATATTAACACTAGAATATTGATCATCTAACATAATACCACGAACATCAGCACCAGGCCACAATCTTAATGATTTCTCTATATAATTATACCTTATAGCATTTCCTCTCTGAAAAACATGAAGTAGTATGCCTCACAGTCCAAACAAAGATTTTAAAAAATGGGAATAAGACGGGCCATCATTTTGTTATTCATGGGGTATTATGTCCAGGTTTGAACCATCCTCGTTGAAACCACAGTTTATCATGTAATATTTTGAATATTTATTATCTCGTTCTCCAATACGGGGTTTACTTTACTGAAACACAGAAGACATGTAAAATAGTTTCAGACACAAAAAATTAATTCCATATTGTCAAAGGAATTCAAAATATATCTTGAGTAAGCCATACAGATGTAGGCTCCCTATCCACTACGTACGAGTTATTATACCTACCATGGTCCAATCTCTACCAGCATGAATAGCTCCACAATCACTTGAATTAAAACAACATTTATTAAAATAGTTGTACTCCATGATATGATCATTGCCCTGAAATTACAAGGAGTTGGTTTGGTACTCTTTGACTTCGTAATCTCTTACAGGGGGAACACCTGAATATTCGTGAGGGCCTTTTATATAAAAATGGTTCTTTCTCCACCATACTTTAGGCGTAGGAAATAGATACCCATAAATTGAATGTAAATTTATGAACAAAATATCTTTGCAGATTCAAGAATTGTCAGATCTGGTGTCAAATTAACTTTACGTTATTTATCCCAATCTAATTACGAAGAACCACCATTATATCGTTAGTTTATTGTGCGATGACCATTGTTAATTTGACATCAAACAATTAGAACCTGACAATAGGAATAGGCGAACTCTCTTTCCAGCACTTGGCAGCACTTATATTTGACATTTCGGGCAATGGCTGAAGCTTCCAACCACTACTCAGTCGACGTAGTGGCATTGTTTTGTGTTGGTAGAAAACAGCTTCTACTCCCGGTTATCGCCCGACTACCAACCTTAAGGATTCGTTCCATTGTTATAACTTAAAATTAACTTACAGCCCATCTAATACAGGAATATGACCCATCATGTAAGTAATTATTCCTCACGATTACATTGACACCTTCTGGAGTAATGAAATTAGCACCGACTAATGTTGCACGCCCAATTTTCCACAAGTGATTATCTTCTATTATACTTCCAGAGGAAATCAGTTTGTTTCTATCGCCACCTATCGTGGAATATACATTCAATAAAGTAACCGTAGAAAATTCAATGTGGAAAAAGTGCTCAAGGATAGGCCCCTTTGTACTACAAGCCGTGTACAATCACTTACAAGAAAAATAGCAGTTCTGGCAAAGATTTCTCCCTCACATTTACATTGCATAACGTCAATTTCCATTGGTTCATTTAGGAATATCATGGTACCATGCCCTCCTCCCCCACACCCTCTGAAAACGTCACTGAGTGTTACCTTTCATGAAGACACCACCATCATTGTGATGTATATCACATCTTGATACACTTACAGAATTACACTGGTTAGAACATCTAAAACCATACGATCCTAGAATAGATTTTCATAGTGAAAAATTCTGTATCAGAATCCAAAAATTCTTTTAGCAATGGATACTTTTATCCTCTTATGGAAATGTAGCTAACGGGAATACGAACTTTCCTTTTTTCGTTAATCCGAAAGGCTGCTGATTTTCACTAAAGGGTTTCATTATTTAAGCTGTTGATCACATCCTCAAATACAGTGCACATGTATATGACATGTTCCAGTTTTCTGAAACTAGACCCCTACAAAACAGAGTGTATGTTTACCCATATTCTTGATTTCCAGATTAGAGATCTTCAGGTGACTAAGATTCGAACCCCAAATACCATAATGACGACATGCCTCTAATGTGAAGTCTTGAAGGTTGATGTTCGTCTTGCCTTGTGGTAATCTAGAAAGTAACGTTCATAAAAAAGAGTGATAAATCTTCAATTTATTAGATTTTCATATTAAATGTTCATTAGTATGCAATAACCGCTATTTTCTTTTTGGCTACCATTGTGATATTTCAGCGGAAATGTACATTATGAGTTCTTCAAACACGGTGACTTATATTAGTTTGTCACATTGTGTATTTGGCTCCAGTGGTATTTCTACGGAAAAGAAAAGATTCTGGTCCGGTTTGCCGCAGCCCCTCATCACCACTTCCAAATTGTTTATCATTCTAAATAATGAGAGAATGGCTTATGGCCGCCCTGGAAAATTTTGTGGCCCCTACTCGGCCCTTTCACCTGATGTTTCCGAGATAAGCCACTGTTTTGGCTCTATATAACACATTGTCACCAATCAGACTACATTTCAGGATGAAAACTAAATTTTAATTGATTTTTTGTTCGTCATATTCAGAAAAAGTTTAAATTTAAGGAACCGATTAGCCCTATGCCCCAATGTCCAATATCATTATGCTCCGGAATCCAATATAAAAAAGATCTTACTTGATACAGTCATCAATAAGAGAAACATAAACTATATCTGTTGGTGATAATGTACCAGATGGAGTGTTAGGCCAGAGGTACAAGATGCCGGTCGATCTGTCGAGGTAATATTCACCCTAAAATAATCATATATGTATTATTATATCATACTATACAGCGTAAAATGGGAAGAAAGTTTCCTGGTCACGTGGTAACATGGTGCGTTTCCGAGTATCTCTTTCTCTGGTAGATTTCGATGTCAACCGTCAACATCAGTAAGTCAAATAACCATCTATAGATAAATCAAAATGGCCGGTTCATTTCCAGTTATCACTTTAGTACAACCAGAATAATTTTATAGAGCTTCAAAACTACATTATCAATGAACTAATATTATATTGCTAATATAGCCCAGTATCTAGACCGTTTTCAGATCTAAACTTTTTTGACCAAATGATTTGTTACTAATAACGTTAAATTAATAATCATGAAATAGAATTGCCATCTTTAACATGTTCAATTTTTCCTTCCCATAATATCTTCTACATAACTAAGATCTTACCGGTTGATCTAACTCTGACAACATATTGATAACTCTGAAATACCCTCCTTGTTTACCATATCCATTCAGTTTATCACCATCGAGCAAACTTCCTGAAATCAAGGGGAAGCATTAGCATTAAAGTCAACCTTTTGCCGCTTTTTTTCTAAATCTAACCTGGGGTAAGTTATCTTTCTTGATCATTACAGCTGTAAATTAGTGCGGATAATCCAGGAATGATCATTGCTAAGATAGGACATAGATAAGAGATGCTCGAGAAGTCTACATGTATTCATTCTTTTATTCTAAAGTGACAATTATCAACCGCAGTGAACGTTAGGACATTATGAAATGTTTTGGATTTGAGTTAAAACATGTATTGTGAAGGTAAAAAAGCGGATGTAAGTTCGTCAAGAGTGAAACAGTAGTGTTAGTTTTGGATTAGGAGAGAATCATACTGGAACTGCCAAAGAGAATTAATATGACAATACCTGTTCTCATTCCGAACTTGGCCTTCTCTACCAGTGTAATGGTATGTGTACTGGTATCTATTGAGTTTACTTTGATAGACATATCAGCCCAACCCCAATACCTACAGTATAAGCAATACAGTTATGGGCCAAGATGGGGCCGCACGACATTATTACTTGTGCTTGTTAAGCTTTCTCTTCGTAAGACCATAATGTAATTTAGAGCAGATTTTTAGAAATATAACAATGTAGATATCTCAGACAGTATTTACAGAGAGTCCACATAGCTGTCTTTGTCCCATTGGCTTTTAACTTATGTATACGTCTGAAATCTTCTTGATTTTGAGCGCCTCTAGAAAGCATTTTCATTCTTCTTGAACACCTGATGATTTAAAACTTAAGTCCTTTCGGAGTGTCAACATAGCAATCATTCAATACTCACCAAAACCCAAACACCCATGGCTCTTTCTCTTGCTTCCATTTGATATCACGGATTGATTCGTGGGTAAATCTCTTTCCATGTTGACCATCCAAAACTTGCTTGATATTGATGTATTTCTGCAATTGGTTTTCGGATAGTATATATTAATAATATTTGCATTTTCTCCGACAAAATGTATCTCATGTATGAAGGCTTTCTGTTGTATTATCAATTTTGAGATTTTGCAACATCTCGAATTTTTTATTTCTCTTTCTTTCGCCGTTCTTCATTATTACGCTCAAATTCGATCACTTACATTGTTGGGCCATTCGGCCAATCGTAAAGGATTACCATTAATGAAGATCTCTAACGGTGCAACTCGTTCTCTATAAAAACCATAATTAGATAAAGAACCATAATTAGTGATACCAACATCTGGTAGGTGAATTTGTAGAACCTGTAAAAGACATGAGTAGATATCTACTCGGGTATAGCCTAATTCTGATGCCAATATTTGTGGAAGTCGAGATCAACAAAATTAGTCGAGTTTGTTTGTATCAAGCAAAACCTAATTGGATCTTCGTATTTAGTGATCAGGGTTAGGTCGTTGTGGCGAGTTTGCATACGTTTGGTTAACATGAGATTCTAGTACTTTCTATATGGTCTCTGCACGTAGAGCGTTTCCGTTAGTAGTATCTAAAAGAGTGGTAAAACGTTTGAACAGTTTCGGAATATCTTGCACAGTCTAATTCAGGATGAGATGGAGAATCGTTCTCTCTTGCGTAGGATGGGCTGTGTTTACATAATATACCAAGATTTGTACGTTAAACGTTCACCAATACAATGTAGCCACCATCAATGCAACCAGACAATTACCTTTGAATGGGCAACTTGGGGTATAACATTCAAGATGTTTGAATCGGTAACGTGTTTAAAGTTAGATGATTGGATACGCCTTCCTCCGGTCTGAAATATAACAGTAACAGAACAGTTGAACACAGTGTTGCTTATCTGCACTTTTAATGGAAAAGACAACAAGAGATAAGATAGTTCAACGTGAGATATATAGTAAACATTCCATATGACCCTCCTGGGAAATAAAAGTGCATTAAAGTCATTATCTTTTTTTTTGTACTAATGTCTTGAAAAATCGGAAGATTGCATAGCTACGACAAGTTCTCTAATCTTAAAAACTCTTGAAATTATTTACAAACGATCCTCGGACTGTTTCCAGTAGCTGAATTCAGTTCAGTCAAGTGTGAAAATTCATCATCATAATGTTCTGTCAATGTTATAGACAATGAATATATCAAATGTAGACTTTCCGAAAGGAGTGTCGGGTAGATAAACCAAGTCGCAGGGCGGCTTCAAGTTGTCCGGAAGGTTGAAACTGCCCTGAAATTCTAATAAGGTCTTTAGATTTTCTAGGTTAAATTTAATCGGATGAAGAATGAACTCGTGGACAATCTTGATAGATAGCCAGTGGCTCAACTACTATAGGCAATGGTTGTACCAAGTCCACGTCGCTAGAAAAAATGCAGGATATGCACTTAAGTCCACGGGCCTCCTCTCCAGTTGAGCTACTGCTATTTGCATTTGCTAAGAATAAAAGTTTTTACAGTTTTGCACCTAATGTAGGCTATATGTTAAACATGTCCTGATGCTGTTGTAACCAATATTGATCGTTTGACTCCTATCAAATATAAGAACGGGTTTTACGTTAGTTAAATGAACATACAACATGGACTTCTTGGTGATTGTAAGAACGAACAGTGACTGGTGCCGAGTAACCATGTGGAAATAAAACACTGGATGCTAAATCATGGTAACCTTGCATTAATTCGATTAACACTTCTGTAATAAAGCAACAGAAGAGATATTTACAGATGGACAACGTGATGTGTGGTGTGGGCGATCAAAGCGTATTTTCGCCGGTTCAGAAGCTAATGATACAACTGTGTTTATTTGCGAGAGGAAACAAGGTGGACGTGCGGAAGAATCCAATTTCCGCAAAACAAGAAATTGGTATGTTTTGTCCTACATTTCCCGTTATGTTGTATCAGAAAGGAATGCGGCAAAATCTTTGGAAACCTAATGGGATTGTGAAGACTAAGTTTATGTTTTTATGCTACATGTGTTTTGTCTGGTTATTCCATTAACTGCATTAACAATTCAACTCACCATTGCCTTTCACACCACTCTCATCAAGTTTGTTAACTGCTTTCTGTATTGTTTTCAGAGGTTGAGAGACGGTCAACCTAGAAGTTGAGATGACAAAAGATAGTGATTCGCATCATGGCAGGATTGAATTAAAGGATTCACGTAGAAGACACACTACCAAGGAAGACAGGGAATCTCAGACGTAAGAAAAAACTTTGTACTTAAAGTCGACTGCTGATTGTCATGCCAACGGTCTACCGTGAAGGTTCAGCTAGCTCTCTGGAAAGTTGCAGCTTTACAAACTGTCGAGCTTCTCAGGAACTGAATATTTCGACATCACGAAATTAAAATCTTGATGCGTATGACTACAGTTAACTATAGTTCTGAAACATTAAGATGAATTACCCTGAATTTGAGTCCGATCCATTTGGACTGACATAAATATGCACCTGTGCACAATCCACAGCAGCAACTAGAAGAATTAGCGCAATATTCCAAAGAACAGCTCTCATTGTGTTCTAAATGACAATGCGACCGTTATCTACCAATATGAGGATTTTAATCTAGTGATAAGAGATTCGACCTGGAATTTTATCCTATCGAAAACAATGTTCTTTTCAAGCTTTCTGTTCCTCCTAATTTTGGAATTTCTATATACACGCATTAAAGGGACAGATGTGATATTTTGGGTGGTTGAATTGAGTCTTGCATATATGTAAATAGTCTTCAGAAGTACTAGACATAGAAGAGCTGTGAACACTATTGCTGTTTCTAAGACTAAGGTTCGATTAGTAAGATCGACTGTACGATGTGTTTTTCGTTCTCAAAGGGCTTGCCATTGAAATATTGACTGGTTCTGACTTGCTGACCCGTCAAATGAAAGGAATGGAGTTTCTGCTTTTTTCTGCTCCTTCTCTGACTAATCATTACAATGTGACAATTTCTTTAATTCAAAATTAGACAATGTGTTTTAATGTAAATTTTAATCAGTCGAGATAATTGGTTTTTCCTGGATCTACCATTCTGATTGATAGATTGGAGGATTACTGAATAAGGTACTCCAAATAAGATCTACTCTACTTAGCAATTTTCCTAACAGTTTCACCTAACCGTGACGACATCACATCCGTATATCAATTGTCACGTCAAAGAAACTTGTTATAGTTTGTGATATCAGCATCCGCTGGAAGCGAACGTTAACTTGTCATCTACCAACCAACCAACCAGAAAATTGTTAGGACCAGATGGGTAGGAGCGGTAACTGTACATCTAGTGGCTAGTAGTCTGAATAGTTTTTATAACGATCAAGCTGCACCAATTTCTGAATTGTTGTTGATGTGTGTTCCATAATGGAGTTTGATATTTTGCGAGTAAACTGACGGCAATGTCCACGAAGCGCGAGTTAAATTGTGTAAGGTTAGATCTTTTCACCTTCAATCATTTGAAGTGGTGTAGTATTATTGTTGTCTTTCTCCTTCGCAAGTTATCTGGAATTCGGTATAATTCAAATATCACATGAATATTTCCACTTTATTTCAATATATCAATTAAAATCAACATGAAATATTATATGTTAAAATCACAATGAAAAGTTTATATAGAAACAAATACTGACGCTAGCTTTACTAAAATACTAAAACTAATAAGCAGATTATTGTAAACCGATGAGAAAAGACTTCAGAAATTTATTGCAAACATTATTGACTAATTAAATTTCATTTATACATCACAGTCATACAAAAAAGCATAGGGTAAAATATATTGATATAATTTGAAAAATAATTCATAATAAATGTCTTAATTCTTCTTAATAAAGTCTGTTCATTGCATGATTAGATGCAAAAAGCACATTAAAATGTTTTGAATATTTTGTGATATGTTTTGGCAAATCAGATAAAAAATTATAAAATTTTCTAGAATCATAAATTCTTCTGGTCCAGAAAGTTTTTGACAATTTGTAAGAATTGGTTGGATTTCTCAGAATGAACCCAGTGTCCAGCACCTTCAATCAGCTCTATATCACAGGTTGGAAAAAACTCTTTTATCTTTGGAATAGTGTTTCCTCTGTAAAAAAATATATAGAAAAAACATGTTTATCATTGGATATTCAATGTTCAACCCCTTATTGTCAATAAACACACCAAATATCTAGTAAGATGTACAGAAAATAAGAAGGTGTGAGCATATCACCTCCCATTGCATTCAACAATTGACTAGAGTTTACAGGTTTAAGATCACCTTGGAGTGCACCTATAGTAGGGCTATTAGTGGGTTGTAGATATCACCTGATCATTAATGATTAAACTGTAAAGTTTATTTTTTAACTTCTTGCCTGTTTAGTAATAATATGCTTTTTTTATCAAATCCAATTAAAGCAGCTTTAGCCCCAATCTATCAAAAAGTTTTTCGAACATCAATAAAAAAAACTTACGAAATTTGGGGTGATCTAGTGCCACCAATAAATAAAGATGGTTTATCAAATGTAACATCATGTATATCAGTAGGAAACCCCAATATTTTATTAAAATTAGAAATAATAGAATCCAGATTGATTCTCCATTCTACATCACCATTACTATTTTCTACTAAATTGGTCAATAAAAAGTTTCGAACTATTTTGTCCTAGAAGAGAAGAAAGAAGGAAAATTACTAAAAAGCCTTGGTACTTGGAGAGTTTAGTAGTTGTTGACGTTGGTACTTGGGAGTAAAAGCCTGTCAAAGAAAGTATAATGGAGTGAAATAAAAATACCGAAGAGTCCGTCACATTTAAGAATTAAAACATTTGTCCTGGTTATTAAGAAACAGGTGGTACAGGACACCCTTTGATAGGTTAAAAAAACATCATAAAAACATCACTGAGGTAATCAACTCATTATATACTCATGCAATATAATCAGAAAAAATAGAAAAGTTATACTCTAGTTTTAATTAGATTGACAATGGTGGACAATCTGTCCTGCTTCCTATATTCCTTAGGTTTCAAAACATTTAAACTATATACTGTACCTGTACTGTAGATTGCAATTGACTATCAACTTCTAATCTAGCTCTAGATAGAGACAAGTTCTTTCTTAAAGGTATTTCTCTCATCTTCCTAGCATAAGATTCTAGATGACCACTAGGGCTAATGGCTGGAGTTACATCTACTACTACCAATCCTTTTAATCTTTCAGGCTAAAAATGTGCAAGTTTTAATTTTATATGATACAAGATCTTTCAAAATCATTCTCTTTTCCATTAATTATTCTGGTTATGGTGAGGTTTAGAAAACTAAACTGCACCTGATATACAATATATTATTGTATGTCTGAAACTCTAGAGCTGCAACACAATTCAGGCAAAAACAAGCAGTACGTGTACAAGATCTTTAAAGTTGACTTTTCCACTAATGATTCAAGACTTAAGTAGAAAAATGACAAATATAAAGTATATGCTGTACAAGCCAGGTACTGGTAGGGCAGTTCAAATGTGAGATTCCATGCATCTGCCTGATATCAAAATTTGGTTTGTCAAAAAAAGTTGTAAATTTAAATACAAATGTGCACTTACATGTGTTAGAGCTGAGGTCATGACTAGTTTTCCTCCCATACTGTGGCCTAATAATATAACATCCTTCAATTTCAAATCATCTAACAAATTTTCTAGATCTTTGGCCATTAAGTGGTAATCCATATCTGAACTCTGACCACTTTCACCATGATTTCTACAGCAAACGGTCAGTACCTACAAACATACAAAAATCAGATTCAAAGTAATAATTCACTTGCAGCTTTTTACACTAGTGACATCATAAGAGTGTAAGTAAAATGAAATTGTAAGACCAACAGACATCCTACTGAAAATTGGATTGGTGCATATCGATTGTGTCCCTGATACGCATATGAATTTAAGAAAATATGAAGTGCAATATAACAGAACTAAAGAATGGTTTAAGTTTCAGACTAAGTTCTAAAAACTTATGAAAGAAAATATGGTCCAGAGGATTTTACCTTTCTGCCATCACTACTCAATCGTTTGGCCAGTGATGTAAAATTTTGTTTATTTCCAAATAACCCATGAACCATCACCAGTGGACCTTTTGTTTCTGATCCATCCCCATATTCATTGTATGAAAGCTGCACTGTACCATTATTTCTGTAAAATCAAGATTTAAATTTAAGACAGTGACATTTCTAAGAATCATTAAGTGTGGGAGTACGTCACTTGTCAGGGTTGCAGAATTTTCAAGGGGGGCTAACAGGCAATTCTTTTCCTATGTATAGTAATAAGAATTTTGAAATCGGATATTTTTCGGCTTATCTTTCACTCCTTCATTTGGTAGTCGAGTTTCCTGTTCAGTGTTGAGTGAAGGTTAAATTTACTTCTTCAAAAGTAAGAACTTACTGAGATGAAATCGATGAAAAATACCGACTAAAACATCGTGACAACAATTTTTGGTGTCGTAAAAATATATGAGGTCTCATTATTTAAACAAAATGAACAATTCAAACAAAACCAAAGTAACAAAAATAAGCAGACGAATTATTTCACATTTCAATCCATGTTGATTAACCGGAAGTTTACAATTAATAATTACGCATGTGCATTGGACTTAGAGCATGCTCAGTGAATACTTTTATCACTTCCGGTACATCCTCCCATGAAATTTTATTCGACTTCCTAGACAAAAATATTGAAAATGGCAAGAGAATACGACCATTTATTCAAATTACTAATCATTGGTGACAGTGGTATGTAGTCTTGTTTTTATTGACCTACTGTAATTCGACTGAAAATGACAGTCTGCTATGCAAACCCAACAGACAATTTATTTCGAGTGACACTATTTGATTGACACTGGCACTGTCATTATGTCAATCATCTTTGTCATTTCATTCTGAATCATTATTAAGTGGTTAATCACGACGGTCTAGTTTGTCTGGACTGTTATCAAAAGTAAATTTTACGTTTTATATATCTGTACAAATTTTTAGCCTAATCCAAATTGTGGTCTTTCTAATTAGAGTAAATTAGAGTAAATAGGCCTACCAATTACCAGTATTGGCAGTAAGCCTACCATAATTAAATAATGTGACAGTTCATATTGATGAAATTATTATTGCTATGAATAAGGCCAAATCTATTACAATGACTTTTTTATGGGTAGTGACTATGATTACAGTTTTCGCACATTCATTGACAGCATTAGATTTAATTTTGTCAAAAATGTTTAACGTTAATTTGAATAAGCTTAAGCTTATTAATTGGTATTAGCTTTAAATAGTATATTACTGATATAGTAATAGAAAAACTTTGCGTTGATAACGATATCAAGATTTTGTAAGTTTACAACAATGCCAATTGTTAATGGAAATGTAGGCCTACTTTCCTCACAAAAAGGTCTACAAATTTGGCTGAAAATTTGTAATGATCTCTGTAAAGAGAAATTTCAAAGTGATAATTTCTTTAATCGTGTTAATATTTGTATCAACACAAAGTCAATCTTCCTAGTTGTTCAAAGACAGTAGGATTATGGTCAATAGGAAATTGTGACAGGCGGGTAATGCTTCTGAAGATAGCATTGGAATACTTATATATTTGATTATTACCAGTATTATAAATGACTGACTAATGTTAGTCACCATGGCCCATTGTTGTATCTACTTTTGGAATCAAATAAGTTTTCACCATCATTAACTAAGTATGGATAATGATTGACACCAATTAAGTATCATTAAACTTGACTGTAAGAATGCCATGTGGTCTCTTGCAGAAGCCTGTACTTAATTTGTGTTTCTTATATAAAAATCTCCAGGAGACTGAGGTTCACATTCTATGGTATAGGCTATGAAATACCAATATGATGTATTTCAGGTGTGGGGAAGTCGAGTTTATTGTTAAGGTTTGCAGACAACACATTCTCAGGTATATTACTATTTATTTTATATGACATTATTATCATTGTGACTATCAGTTTGATCTATTTTTACCTTTACAAATGAATACAATTCAATTGAAGCTTGAGTTTTATTTGGAGCCTATTTTGAGTTAAATGCTTATTGCATGTCTTAAGGTCAGACCTCCATTCAGAAAGCAAAATTTAAAAAAAATATTTCATTTTGTTGTTTTGTACTGAATTAGTCATGGAATGTCTATAGACTACTCAAAGCAAGACAAAAGGGTTCTAAAATAGTTGTTAACTGAAATGCAGGAAATGGTGTTGGATCCCAGACTACTGTTTAATTGCATAATGAATTCAGGTGTAAAAACTGTTCTAACCTCACCAGCCACACTGTCACACTTATTTAAATCGTAAGACTATCTCAATTTGGCTGTATATTTGACAGGTACTTACATTACTACAATTGGTGTAGATTTTAAAATTCGAACCGTAGATGTTGGGGGTGAAAAGGTCAAGTTACAGATTTGGGATACTGCAGGTCAAGAACGATTTCGAACAATTACATCAACGTAAGTAAAGTTTCTTGCACCTTGCAACAAATTAAATCAACCAATTTTTTAAAATTTAAGATCTCATTGATTTAAACATTAACTACTGCCTTGGAAGTGAAAATGAGTAAGCACGATTTTTCCATTTAATATATATGTTCTAGGTATTACCGAGGTACACATGGTGTGATAGTGGTATATGATGTATCTAGTGGGGAATCATTTGCTAATGTTAAGAGATGGTTACATGAAATAGATCAAAACTGTGATGTTGTGAATAGAATTTTAGGTATGTTCAATGGATGGGTCTAACATTGTTTTCTAAATGATTTTGAAGTCAAGAATTCTGAATACTGTGCCTAATCAGCTCATTTACTTCATGTCAGGGTGATTGAAAAGCAACAAGTTACTATTCAATATAAGGCACTGGCACACATTTACTTAGTGTCAGAGTTTGATCTTAAACATAGTGCCTTTTGATTTTTCAACATAGTTTCCGCTTCTCAGTGATACAGGTCACAGAAGCTGACATTGAAAAGGGATAGAGCTTTCTACAATTTATGATCCCTTGAAAATGGAAAAAAAGATAACAAGGTAGTTAATGTCACATTTTTGCCTCATTTCCGACTGCAGAACACTCTTATTACACTTATCTGGAGCAGATAGGTATGCTGTAAAATTTCATCTCAAATATTTCATTATCTTTCATATTTTAATTTGCAGTTGGTAATAAAGATGATGATCCAGATAGAAAAGTTGTGGTATCATCAGATGCTCAAAGATTTGCTGATCAAATGTCAATACAATTATTTGAAACCAGTGCCAAAGATAATAAAAATGTAGAAGAAGTAAGTCATCCTAATTCAATCTAATAAAAAAATCTTCTTTTTTTTCAAAAAAGTTATTGAGAATGGTATTGTGCTTAGTAGGATGTATTTTTACTTTTGCAGTTTGATTTCTTCAGATTTCTCATCGTTGAGTTCTCTCTGTTAATGATACAGTCATTAAAAAAATTGCAAGAGTTCATTGGTTACAGTAGCAAACAGGCATTGGGCCTGTGATAGGTCTTTTCTTTAAGTGACAATAAAGCCCTCTGAATACTCATGATTCATCTCAGACCATCTGAAATCTGTTAGCTTCTGTGGGTGCCTTCGACAGCTCCCAAACACCTGGTCTCAAGGGGATTTGGCCTCACCGTGGAGAGACACCTCTCATTTTGGCCCCTTCTCCTTCGACATTTACTAGATAAGCCTTTGATTAGTTAGTATATGGGGTATTGCTCATGTGATTGTAAACTTTGTAGAAAAATACTTGTATATACACTAATCATTACATTTTGTCCATTCAGATGTTTTTAGCAATAACAAAACTGGTCTTACAATCGAAAAAAGAACAACAAAAGAAAATAGCGGACCAACCTCAAACAATTAAATTAGATGGAAGTCGGAAAAACAGCAGTAAGAAGAAATGTTGTTAAAAATTGACAAAAGCCTAGTATTTAATGATGTTTTAGAAACTTAACAAATTAAGCTCTTTGTTTCTTCTAATTTTATAACATTCTGATTTTGTTAGAGTTTTAGAGCTGGAAATATCTTAGTCTTATCCTGAATTCAGTTACACTCAGAATATATATCTGACATGAATACAATACACATACAAATTCAGAAAAGTTCTTTACAATCCTTTTAAGATATAAGAGCCCCACCTCAAGCTTGAAATCTATTGTAATGGATTAAGGATAGACTGAGATATTTTGATTGAAATTAGTCTTTCATCTGATTATGGTCATTATCCAAGGCCTGTCTATAGTTATCATATAGGAGTGTAAAGGGCTGTAAATGATTTATTTATATAGGGAACATGATACAGCTAGTGGTTTTGGGAATATTTGGGAATCTGCAAGGCTAAACCAATTCTTATTCAATGCTTTTATATGGTCAAGTCCTTTTCTGTGAACATAATTATAGAATTGTTTAACAGTATATGACATACATCAATATGATGTATTAGGGTCTTTGTAATAGCTATATCCTAAAACATTTGGCTTAAGTAGCATTGCAAGACCCTTAAAGAATTAATGTGATCTGGTCCCTGATACTCATAAAAAGTTTAGAAAACCTCTTAACAATCCCTTAAGTTAAATTATACATAGTTATAATTATTGAAATTTGTTGAGAGGCCAGGCATATCATTCATGTCAAAAAATAAAATCTTCAACAATACAGAAATTTATTTTAAGACCAAGCACAATATATCAACTGCTGTCCTTATTTTCTTTATCACTCTTTTGTAAATTTGGAGATGACTTTTTCATTTTCTTCAACTTATCATACATTTTGTATAAATCATACTGTTGTTTTTGTTTATTTATAAGACTATATTTGTATCATAATAATATATTATTTTTAATTATAGATCGTGTAAAGGGAATAGTTAGCCTAATTGTAGTTTTAATAGCATTGTGCTGATTTTAAGCTTTCAACCCAAAAAATTGAAATATTTACATAGAGCTCAATTTCACTGCACCTATAATGTGTAAACAAACTCTAGCAATGGCATGATTTGGAATTGAAAGAATGTCTCCCAATTTATTTGTTGTAAAAGCTAGAAACAAACATAAGCTATAAAAATCTAGAAATGGGATATCTTTGACCTTTAATATTAATTGTTATTAATGTTTTGTAGTTAAGGGGTGGTCAAAATACATTTATACAAGAACCCAATTAGTGCTGGCACATTATAATTATGAAATATATCCAATATAGATTAGATAATGCAATATAATGTTTTTGTGTATTATATAGTCAGTTGCGAAATAGGATATCTGGATATGAACATCTTCACAATTGTTAAGCTATTACAAACCTCGTCTTATACCTTGACTGCAATAGCCACTTCACAGAAGTTTGTAAATGCAGTGATTTGCTTGGATTGTACGTTAGCAAATAAATGCACCCAATGAGAGTACTCGCCAATAAGCATTTTGTCTGTCGAGGGCTATGATTGGCTCATTGGCTATACTTGTACAATCCAATCAAATCGCTGCATTCCATGATACAAGAAAGGATGCTACTGCATTCTAGGCATAAGAGGAAGGTTGCAATACCTTGACTATTGTATAGCTGGATATGACAAGATATGTACAGAAATTGTATTATAGTGATTCTTTAATCTTGATGAAGAAACCAGCTCAATTTGATATGTAGATATTGGTATATTATTAGGCCTGGCAATATCCAATAAGACAGGGCATTATCAAGAGACGTCAGGCAATAGTTACCTCTTTATATTGTTAACTCTTTATATTGTTAAGGCCCCTTGTTATATTAGAATTACTTCATACCAGTAGCCCCTTTTGTTAAAAATACAGTAAATTGATTAATCTTAATTTTTAATTAACTTTAATGATAGGCCTATCACATCAAATTCTTGAAGTTTATTATAAAATTGGATGCAGCTGGTTGACCTCCCCTTGTATATCAAGTACTAGACTGATGTAAAATGAATTAAAGTGTAAAATATATATAAATACATAAAATGTAGTGTATATTATTCTCTTTACAGCCCCTGATACCGAACCTTATATCTGCGCTCTGCCAACACTATATTATTATGGACGTTGTTTTAAGGAACAAATCTACCTGAGTATACCTGGCTATTTTAACAATGTTAACCTAGGTATCAAGAATTCTCCGGTGCACTCATTACATATCACTATGTGATGTTTTTTCAACCACCTGAATCATGATAGCAAGAGTCAGTGATTTTTTAAGAGGGAAGAGGAAATGTTTTTTGTTTCATATGGTCATTTTCCTGCATATTTTGATCCGAGGTGGCCAGTGACCTTTCTACGGGGGGAGAGGGTGGGGCCAGAAAAGAGGCTAGCATTGCCATAGTGAAAGAGTTCCGTACTTGGCCATTCACCATTGTTTTCCTAGTAACGCTACTGGAGGTGGCTCCGTGAGTTGCTCGCTAACCTGAAAGTCCAGGGTGCAATCGGATACGATTGATCGGCATCGGATACTTCCCTCGAATTCGTCGTCCTGGTTTCCATCTGTCATTGATGCAAGTCGGATGGGTCAACATGGTGAAAGTACCAAGTCGTTGCGTATATCAGTTTCTACATAACTGATGAAGGAAATATTTATCATTCTAACAGTAAAACAAAAGTATGGTAATATTTCATAATATATGAATTTTATTAAATGCCTGCTGTACAATCGGTCAAAAGAGACAGATTCTGACAATTTCCAATAGTTGGATCGAAACCAGTACCAGGAGCACAAGGTCTTGACACATATTCACCATTAACACATTCTCTGTAGTGAGTACAATTCGCAGAATCTTCTACAAGATCAGTTCCAGTACATGCTGCAACAGAAATTTTTAAATTAATACATTGGATACTTGCGACGACGTGTTAAGATTACATATTATGTCAAATATATTGTGGAAATTTAAGACGTCAATCCCTCTGAACATAGAGAAGCCAAAAACGTCCACTTGTTTTCTTGTTTTCTTTTTATTACATTATAATGTGGGATGTATATTAAAAGTGAGATGTTCCTGTTTTGATGATTTCTTTTTTAAATCGAACTTATTACAAGTAA
The DNA here is from genome assembly GCF_000327385.1 of Lottia gigantea. Lineage (NCBI taxonomy): Eukaryota > Metazoa > Mollusca > Gastropoda > Lottiidae > Lottia > Lottia gigantea. Next base: position 1,511,768 of record NW_008708401.1, read on the forward strand.
CATCAAGTGAATCTGAATAAAGAGCAGTTCCTATTGAACCACTCCGTAATAAAACTATCGTTCTTGTTTGAAGGGACTAATGCGCCAATTTTTTTTTTAACCAATCGCACTTCGTACAATCGTCTCAAAAAAGCTTTTTTTTTAAATCTAAGCCAAACCGTAACAGTGTACGCAACTCATCGTCACATTTGAGCCTCCAAATCCAGGTGTGTCGAAAATTATCTGCGATTGAATGTTAAAATGACGACTCGTCATATTAATATTCCTTGTGATATATAGCAAAGACATTTTAGAAATAGTGTGTAAAATTTTTAAAAGTATTTTTAACGGAATTATGCATTTTTCTTACATATATATTGTTATATATTCAAGATCAAACTTGGTATAATATGGATATAAGACCTAGTATTGGTATAGGTGAGATCTCGACTGAATTCTTTTTTGTTTATTTTTCGAAGAACGGTTTTTCAAGCCATTTTCCTTAACTAGTCAAATTACGCGATAAATGCAAATGTTTTGAACCGATTTGGATATTGGTGTGATCTCAGGCGAGAGCTATTTAGTTATTGCCCTTAATATTAGACCTATCTGTTACAATAATATGTTTTTAATATCAAAATCAAATCATACTTTCAACTGACACAGCAAAGTTGAGAAGCAAAGCGAAGACAAACATCATTTTGTAGAGCTGACTTTTCATCTTGTATAATAGGTTTGTTACTAATGATACTGAACACCATCGAGATATGGACTTTATATACAATTTGGTTATCTAACAACTGCAGAAAAATCAATATTCAGATTAACATAAAAGCTCACATTACTGCTCTTCGGTTGCAGAACTTAAAGGGACGGTCATATTTTTTAATCCAAAATTTCCATTATCAAACACTATAAATTACACGCGTTGTCTTTGCGAATAAAAGTGTTGTTGCTCCTTTATTGCAATTAAGTAAAACTTGAAAAGAGTGCATAGAACAAAAACAACCAGCAAATGTCATATTAATTAAGCGTTACGTTTCTGCTTCATTCATTCATACAATTCAGAAAAAATCTGTTGTTTATCAAAAAATCTTTTATTATCAAGTGTCATCAAATCGGATCAAAGCTGTACCCTCTGATTTGGTATAATCGAGGGAATAACTCAAAATCCGTTCATAGAATATTGTCGAATTCGTACAAGATCATCTATACATATACATCGTCCGAAAGAGCAATTTCTTGACTTAATTTGACTAGTCAAGGAAAATGACTTAAAACCGTCTGAGATCCCACCAATACCAATAGACATTTGGATGCCAAGTTTGATTAAAATCCAGTAGTTTAATAGAAACTGATCTTTTTTCAGATTTGTTTTATGTTACTGGTAACTATTACTTTTACCCTTGTGTTTATTATTTTGTGTTACATATTTTGATTATATTTGTTATAATTTGCATTCATTGTTGTAAGTTATTTTGTTTTATTTTCTTACTTCAATTTTTTTTTTAAATAATTTTTATTAACACTCCCTGGCATTTACTCGGCATATATCATATTAATATGCAAGCCATTCTTCTTATCAAATACATTTCGTCATGGCTAATTCTAATCGCCAAACTACTTTTCGACCTAGAGCTCTTATGGACATCCGTGTTCCCCACCCATACTACTATAATTACCCCCCTCTGCCATCTTATCGTCACTAATCTCATCCTCCACCTCCTCCTCAGTATTTTTACCAACGTCAGTATTACGTCAACCATAACTTACACAGACTGGGTCAGCACCAGCAACGTCATCAGCAGAACTTGAGTTAACCAAACCACCACAAAGTTAGCCACAATGCTGAATCTCCCTTCATCTGTTCTATCAGATATTACAGGCCCTACATCACATGGCTACTATGAAAACTCAAATAACAGGCAAAAACGCTCACAGTTTTAACTTCAAATTGGAAGAGCTTGATAATTTTATTAAACCATTTATAATCTCAAAAATTAATCGTTCTTGGGCCAAAGAAATTTCATCTGCACTAGTAAATCATTATGAGTCAATGCTTACAGAAAAGCTTAAAATAATTAAAGACCGTTTATTTTCGCAACCACAAATAGCACATTTTTCTTCTAAAGCTCTCGAATGGGCTAAAAGTAATTATCGTAAAAAATTATCTCACGAAACCATCACCTCGTATCTCATTATTGTTAGGGACATTGGCACTAATCCCTATGAAAGCATGGATGTAGGATCCTCCTGTACACCCTCTGAAACAGTTGCAAAATTATCATCAGCAGTACCTCTTCAGAATAGATTTACAACACAGAGCAATCCACAACGAACTACGGGAAAACGTCTACGTTCCCCTGACCAGACGATTGATACTCCAACCAAAAACCGAAAGACGATACTCAACTACCAAACTTCGCCTCGATCACAATCTGTACCGACCACTTCTTCTACTCCACCACCAGTTCGAACCACCCCTTCATCAGATAAATATTCTACCCCTCCATCTCCATCAAGACCAATTCCTCTTCCTCGAATAGCTTGTTCCTCCAAACCAATTTATCCATCACTTCCCACAGTAAATTCAAAACCATCACCAATCCCACCCCAAAAAACATCATGCAAACTCAGTATGGAACTTCCACGTCGTCACGATCCCAAGAATAAGGGTGCCTGGCATCTACTCACAATAAACAAGCCAATTCTGATCATTGGATCTTCGAACATCAGCAACATAGCGAAAGGCAGAGATGATGTCCAGATGGAATCATATCCAAGTGGAAAGATATGGCATATCAAAACTATTCTTAGTAATTTGTCTCTTCATCCTATTTCCCTCGTCACCTTATTCTTCACATTGCATTCAACAATAGAGCACAAGACGGCCGTAATATTTACCATCATTTACTGGATCTTTTGCAAAGAGTTAAGACCACTTTCCCTGATACCACCAGCCATGTCACTCACATACCTATTTCATCTATTTTCCAATCAAAATTCAAGAACCTCCAAACTCTTAACGACCTTCTAACTAACCAACCACCACCAGATGTCCATGTCGTCAAGCCAGCACCAGGTACAATTACAGTAAATTCTGATATGATCCACTGCAGATAACCTCTTCAACCACTTGATTAATAATCTCAATACTTTAAACTAAAAACGGGGGGTCTAGTAGCAAACAGAACAACTCAATTAGGTATAATACGGTGGTCAATTTGAGTCGCAGATTCCCTACCACAGATGAAGAAAAATACTAGATACTTTTACGCCTTGTGATGGACTTCTGAATCACGAAATATTAAAAACATTCGACGAAATGAACAACAAGATATCTCATCTACCTACCTTGCTGTGTCATCCTCGATAGAGATGATTACATTTTGGAAGCTGAAGCGCAACTAAACAATGTTGAACATTATGCTATTTTGGACAATGCAATTTATCAAGATACAGCAACTCAAATATCAAATATTCTTTTGAAATTAGTGGAAGACAACTACATAAATGAAAAGCAGTTTCAATACTTGAATCCTGGATTACAAATCGACATTTTTATTCCTTACCCAAAATTCACAAAGATCCATCAACTGAATGGTTTATTCCTAACCAAGTACCTAAAGGACGTCCAATCATATCGGATTGCTCAAGTGAATCGTATCGTATCTCAGAATATTCTATTACCTTTGACATCAAACCACCTGGCATATATAAAAGATACTAATGATTTTGTTTCAAAAATTAAGGAATTAAAAATACCTAGCAATGCTATATTAATTTCAATGGATGTTCAAAGCATGTCTGGTCTCCGCCTCTGAAACTGACACTCACCAACTTCTGTTTAAATCCTCTTTTCACCCTAAACATACATTTTCGGGAGTTATTAAGTCCCAGATATTACGGTTTTACCGAATTTGCACACGAGAAGAGGCACGCTCTATTGTTCTTAAAGAATTTCAGAAACGCGGATATTCTAAACGGTTCCTTCGAAAGATAATGAATTTAACGATTTGTGAAATGAAAGCCAAGTTAGATGTCTCTACCACCATCGACCTCTCTGCAAATACCACACCCTGTTTCAAAACTTCTTGTTTGACCTGCCCATTTTTTTTTTAACTCAACTCGTTTTTTCACCAACACCTCAAATAATGCCAAATTTCCAATAACAGAAAACCTTTCGTCTGACAGCAGCAATATTATATACCTTATATCATGTACTGTCTGTCTTAAACAATATATCGGTGAAACAAAAAACAAATTAAGAACACGATTCAATGGCCATAGATTCGATATAAATCATAATCTTGACAAATCTGTTGCTTAACATTTTAACCAGTCAGATTACACTATAAATGGTGTCCGAATTACACCTATTGAAAAAATTCACGAATAAAACGAAATCCCAACAAGAACCTACAGACTCTTCGAGAAAATTTCTGGATAAACAAATTGAAAACAATACAGGCAAATGGTCTTAATGCCCAAGTGGATTATCAAATAATTCCATTTGCTATACTTTTCAGTAGCACAGCTTGCCAAGCCATACCAATTATCAAGGAACTGTACAGGGAACTCCAACAAAAATTCCCTGATATATTTAAAAAAGATTTAGTTATTGCTTTTAAACGCAATAAGAATCTTAATGATATTTTAGTCCATGGTAGACTTGAACCCAAAGCTCAATAGAACTTTAATATCAATATAAGTAATTATATATATATATTGTTTTTACAGACTATTGGTTCATCTCCATTATAATTTAATACTCTCTCTTTAGTTCATAGGATGTTGGTTACAGAAACAGAAAACGACGAACTGCATTCACATTAATATATATACTCTATTATTTTATAATTATTTAATTCGTAATTAGTATTACTTTATAATTTAATTTCATTGGTTTATAAAAATCACGTTAATGTAGCTGAATTTTCACCCCGACCTGTGCTTTCGTAATTTCAATTATATGTTGTTACATCCACTATTATCTAAAACAGATCTATGTACTGAAGCTCAAATACGCCATGTTTTTGAATTTCGAATTTGAAATTTTCTTTTTGAATTTCGAATTTGAAATTTTCTTTTTGAATTTCGAATTTGAAATTTTCTTTTTGAATTCATAAAAAGGCTTTGTAAAAATACTTTTGAATTTATAGATTAAACTTGTTAGAGACTGTGTGCATATTGGAAGCAGACGTTGGGGGGTTAATAATCATTCAACCCCAAAGCAAGCGAGGTCAGCTAGACACTCCAGACAGGAGTAACTAGGCCACATAAAAAAAACAGTTGGTGATCGTCCCAGCCCGTGTCCGAAAACGGCCCCGTCCCTGATATTTTTTTTACAGAATAACTGTAATATAATAGGAAATACCACCCGAAGATGAAACTACCAAATTCCGTCAATCTAGGGAGGCCCATTGGATTGAGACATTGAATACAGCAAGACCTATAGGACTAAATATTCATCATAATGTAGGCATAGCACCCTTTGTTGTCCCGTTTAATACAACCAGCAATCGAGCAAGCAAGATAGTTCATGCCCACTATAAGAGCCTTCAAGAGAAATTCCCCCATGTCTATAAGCAGAAAATGATAGTTGCATATTCAAAAAATAAGAACTTAAATGATAATATTGTTCATAGTAAACTAAAAACAATCAGTATACATAACAGATACTATACTTCTCGCCCATCGGGCGAGTTATTTTTTCTGATTTCAGATCAAAATAAGAACAGAAGAAAACCCAATATCAAGACCCTTAATCCTAATTTCTAAATAAAGTGTCTGCTCCACCCTAGGCCTGTACATTTGGGAGAATCAAACCCTCCCTTCCCCGAAATGTAATATAATAGGAAATACCACCAGTAGGTCCCTCTAGCGACCATAGAAGGAACTACAACGCGCTGCCATCACAAGGGTCACTATCCTCACTGCTCGAGGAAAAAAGGTGTATCAAGACGTAGGGTGAAAAGACAAAAACCATGAGCTGTTATTTGTTGTATAGGCCCACCATGTGGCAGGTTGTTCCTTTTCAAATGGAACAGCTCTCAGATATCATGTGTATGTTAAAAGGCCCAAAACACGAAAAGCTTCATTATAAAGGTAGAACTCTTCTTAAACACAAGTATTTGTTAGACGCTTCTTCTAAAACTGTCCGTTTTTAAATTTTGAGCGTACGATTCAGGCAAAAAGGTTTTACATTCATAAAGACATTTTCGGAGCCACCTTGTAATGATATGCACCTAGGGAGGAAATGATTGGACAAGAAGGCACTGAATTTTAAGCAATTTTACTAATTTACAAAAACAGAATATATGCAGTCTGTGGAATATATTTTCCTCAATTTATTGTTTGCATGCTTCTGGCGAGGAATAAAGAAGTATCAGCATGTGGGCTTAAGTGTTTTAGGGACCCATGAAAATAGATAAATATAAAAATACCCCCCTCCCCTGATTGCGTAAATTGAAAGGACGATCACCAATTTTTGGTCTTATATGACAAAATTCAATTTCATTCAAATCCCCTCTCTCATAGTGCTTAGATTTATATATATTATCAAGCAAAAACGGTTAATATGTTTCAAAAAGTGAATGGTTCAAATTAACCAGCAAGGGAACTGGTAATCTCCTCGTTGGGGCAGTGGCTATTTACCACTGGCGTGATAAGTGTGGTAAATAGTCATAAGTACCCTTACAGCAATATACCACGGCGTGGTAACTTGTTAAATTAGGTCAATGTCACCATGGTAGTCTATGGAGAAAAAACGTGGTATTTAAATTTTACCACGTTTTTTTTATTTGTTGGATTTCATCCAATTTTATTAATATGTCAAAAAATCACACTTTTTAAGTTTCAAAAATATAAATATTGTGCACATTTCACATTGTTAGCTCACTAAAATAAGCATTTTAATATCCCTAGCGAAAAAAATATCCGCCATATTTAATATCAGTGACTGTGGTTTTCAGGCATTTTGGATGCTAAATTTCACAGTCCAAAACATTTCTACAATCGCTTTATGATGTAAACTATAAGGAATGCGTCAGAAATTCTTTTCATTCCATTGCGAAAAGTGTGAACAATCTATAAGTTCCCCAAACAGACATCCATACCCTACATTTTATTAATTCACACCCAAAAAGACAAATTTTCTCTACATTTCATTATCAAATTAACTCATTTAAAAATAGGATGAGATGATAGGAAAGGTCCCACTCCTTATTTTCATCATAAATATACCCTCAGCTAGATATGTTTAATAGGTTAAATCAACTCAATTAAAGCGAGGTAACTCTGTTTGAAAATGCTTCAGACCAAAATGTATTTTTATAACCAAAAGGCGTGGCCTCCCCATATATGTTAAATGAAGGAAATTATTTTGTTGAATAGGGTTGGGGGGCTCTTTTGATTATTCTATTAATCATTCTATCCCTAGAAGAAATCATTGGAAAGAATTTTAACAGTTCCAAATATCAAACTTTGGAAATGTCTTTTCAAATTGAATGTTTCTTATATGATTGACTGAGTTAAAAAACCTTTAAAGTCAACAATACCGTATTTTCCTACCTGTGGTCAATTAGGTATTGAACTTTCATTTCCCTTTTCTTGGCCAATTCTACAGAAATCTTTTCACAACAGGAGTAAATATAAATATTCATATTGAAAAAACACAAGGAGATGAAACCGAGTACAGTTTATTATTGGAAGAAGCAAAACATTGAATTAAAATAGCAGAAAGAAGAATGATAAGAATTGAATAAAAAAATACCCTTAAAAAATTTAGCCAAAAACTTTAGTTAATAAAATAATAGAAGCTATTGAAACAGCTTACAATGTTAAAAAAAAATCAGCATAACTAAAAAATAAATTGATGAATACAAATATTGTAAAGTCAGAGACGATATAGACTTAGAAAGAATTGATGCGAACGCAAAAGAAGGTGGATTTTTTACCTTTCCTACCGATTAAGTAGCTGAAGGTATAGTTGCCACAGTAACTTCTGTCAACGATAAGAAGGCAGTGGATGATAAAAACGCCGAAGAACGTAGACATAATTTAGTAATGGAAAAGGAAGCATGGAAAGCAGCTACTACAAAAGATTCGGGAGTGGCAGATATATTAGGTACAGTTAAAGAATTTGGAAAACGATTTGGGGAAGAAACCAAGAAAACTGTTAAACAAGGATTAAATAAATTAATAGATAATATTGATACAGGAGAAATGCCATAGTTTTTAAAAACATACACACTGGAGAGGGAATCTTTCTTTCAAAGTATAAAGGAGAAGGAGTGATTTTTGGAACAAAAATATAGAATGGTAAATAGATCAAAAATGGGAAAGAAATTCAAACATTCAGAAATATTTCCTAGTAGCCCAATGCTCATGTGTATATGCGGTAGTTCCGGTTCTGGGAAAACTCATCTCACTTTTAACATGTTGACAACACCAAACCTTTTAAATTTCGATTCTCTGTATATCTACACAACAACACCAGAGCAATCGTATTATCAATTCCTCAAAGCTTTAGATTATTTATGTTCAAGACATATTTCAAAATATAAAATTCATTACCTAGGCCTGCACTTTTATGGAATTTTTATTCTCAAATCACCTTAACACCGATAGGATCCAACATTACAATTTTTGTGGAAATATACATTACTTACTCAGTGGCGTAGCCAAGATTTCATTGACAGGGGTGAGGGGCACCTTTGCCCCCTTTTTGGCTTTTAGATTGCACTACCCTCTAAATATGCCACTGTAGTTACTTGAAAAAAGGTAGTAATATAAGATTTCAAAACTTATTCCCAAACAAAATACCTCTTACGATCATTTGGGTAAGATTAGACCTGAATTGATTTTGAATACTTGTAATAAGCCTGCTTTCCAATTCATTCACAAGGTTAAAAGTAAATTTTGACTAATTTGTAATTAAGATCTATTGCCGAAAGAGCAAATGAATGTACACTAAATTTCATACAACGCGGAACTTTTTAGATAGGTTTGAATTGAGAAGTATTCAGCCTTGAACCACGAACTCTTCAAAGTCGGCTTGGACAATTATTTGTAAACAAACGCGACATTTTGTTTTCCAAAAGCGAATTTTTGATGAACATGATGAGTTTTTGAATTCAAAATCGTTATTTTGAATCTATAGGTGGTTTTAGGCAATTTTTGTCGAAAGGAATATATACCTTGTTGGGGTACAACATTATTCGAACAGTACCAAGACATGGGGGAAAAATAATTCTATCATCATCAGCAAAAAGGGTCACAGGCATATATAATTTCAAAGTCAAAAGTATTTTTTCAAATTCAAAAGTATTTTTACAAATTCGAAAGTAAAAAAAAACTTTTCGTATCTATGGACTCAATTCAGGGACTTATTAAGACTTTTACTTTAACCATTTAAAATTCATTAAAAAACAAAACAAAAATTTATCAGTCTGGTAGCTTAGTTGTCATGCTTATAATATATTGATCATTAGTGAGAATAGAGTACTACAAAGTGATCTAAGTCTTTTCAATTAGAAGATTATCTTCAATGGTTTTAGATCCCTAGATCGCCCACATTATCGATCAGTTTCTATTCTTCCGTCAAACTGTAGAGTGACTGGCCTAAAGTTAACAAGTCGGAGCCTAAGATAAAATGAGATGAGATTTTACCTCAATGGCTACTATTTTGAACTTAGTAGTCACATCAGTGTCTATCGTTTCTGTAAGACGGTTTGCTCCAATTAAAAACTCAAACGCCATCCAAGGATCTGTAGAGGGTAGATATTACTTTTTAATCTCCGATTTTTTGCCCACATTGTGCTATTCAAAAACAAAGATACAGGAGCCCAAAATTATGAATGGGAAGAGGACACCCGCCAAATGTTTTCTTTCATATAGTAAAATTGTTAATTGTCTAAATTTTCTCTACTTTTGCTTGAAAACATATTGCGTTTAAAGTAAATGCGACTCATTTTATTCCACATTATTGAACAGCATACCTGATGAAGGCCATATTGTTCATTTGAACGGTAAAGCAAAAATATGGTTATACTTTTAAATATATGATTTTTATTTATTATATGTTTACTGAACATCCATTAAGGATTACAATTGGGTAAACGAGACAGGTAGTCACAATTTAGAATTAATGGACTGAAACCAGTACCATTACCACAAGGTCTTGATACGTATACACCATGAACACATTCTCTGTAGTGAGTACAATTTGCAGGATCTTGTATAATTCCACCTCCAGAGCAAGCTGCAACATACAAATTTATAAAAAAAACATTAAACATGTGAAATTTGCGACGAAGATCGATATACTAAATACAGAACAGATAAAATTTGTATTCAGATATAAATACGTCTGATTGGTAGATGATCGGATTAATTACATAGAACTTCACGATGTTGGCCAAATTTAATTCTATTCTGCCAGAAAAACATTAACCTTTAGTTTAGTTTTTTATTTTTTGTATGCACCACATACAATTATCTTAAATATATTTGAAAATTGACTAATTCAATGCTAAACTTAGAGTTACTTTGCTACAAACTTTAACTTTTATTTTCTTTCTGTACATCAGTAGAAATTCCCTTTGTCTATTCTTCTTAATATGATCCTAATCTATACATGATAAAAGAGTCTAAAACCTTGGTCAACAATGGACAGATTTCATTGTGAATTTGTCATAGTTTGAAACTCTATGGACTCTATCCTCGCATCTTAGAATTGTGAAGGTTACCAGCAAAAGAACAATTTTCTTCTCTCCGGTGGAACAAATAAATGCCAGAATTAATGTGATATGAAATCCTTTTCTAGTTTTCACTTTTGCAAGATGTATGTAACATGAAGTTGCCTTATTTTAAATCCCCACTCCTAAAAAGAGCATGTAAAGGGTCCTAGGCGATCTGCGAATTGTCTGTGTTACCAAAATCATCTAAATTGTCTAAACTAGATCCATTTTCAAGCTCTAAGAGCGACAAGTGGAATTTCAACTGATTTATATAGAGGAATAAAATTATTTTCTATTCGAACCACACACTAGAATCTCTATATAACAAAAGAGTATAAGAGCTTGGTCACCAAAACAGGTTGCATTTTTGAAATTTCTCTCATTGTCGTATTTTTAGTTCAAAACTCTATGAACTTGTAAACATTATCAGCAGGAGTTCGTTACAAGATTTCTTTATATTTCCTTCCCTCAGATTCATAAAATAAATGCCATTTCTTAATTTCATTTTAAAACAAATCGATGTGTCATGCAGTTGTCTGGATTTAAAATCTGGTGTTGGTTGGTTACGAATTCTCATGCAACAGCTTCCTCATTTCCGACAAACTCTTGTGGAATTGCAGGAACCACAGGCATCAAACGAAGAATAGGAATGTCCCAAATAGAAGTCAAAGGTGGCCCCGATACAGAACGAAAGGCTAGAAAACCTCTTTACAACCACCTTTAAAGTTAGTCCAGAGTAACTTAAAGATCAGCATAAAATTAGCCAGTTTCTTAATATATTTAAGATAATTTGAAGTGGTGCATACAAAATATGAAACTAAACTAAAAGTTAATGTTTTCGGGCAGAATAGAATTAAATTATGTTGAATTCTATTTGGTGTATACGGGCAAATATCAAAATCAAATCATACCTTCAATGACTTCAACTGACACAGCAAAGTTGAGAAGCAAAGCGAAGACAAACATCATTTTGTAGTGCTGACTTTTCATCTTGTATAATAGGTTTGTTACTAATGATACTGAACACCATCGAGATATGGGCTTTATATACAATTTGGTTATGTAACAACAAATCAATATTCAGATTAACATACAAGCCCACATTACTGCTCTTCGGTTGCAGAACTTAAAAGGGACAGTGTTAGATGGTGATAAGAACATAGTCTCATAAAAGCACTGGCGTAGGTCACAAAGTAAAGATTTATGATTAAACAAAGTGCAAGTTAAAGGTTAAGATAATAAAATACGTTAACTTTAGATGTCTCTAAATTACTATCTGTGGTGGTATCATTTATTTAACTGAAATAGCTGAAAATATAAGAGTCAAGATTCTTCTGATATATCAATAATCATCTTAAGATAAAACCTGTATTGTGAAGCAAAATCTTGTCATGTACGTATAAGAAAATAGGAAGAATTAATAGAATGAGTCTTTGTATGAAATTCAAAATCAGAGAGGTGTACCATCGAAAAGGATATTACTGAGATTTTTATTTCATCTAGACACGAGGATATTGGTCTTGTAGATCCTGGTAGTGGCTTCTGTTGATATGAAAGGCATTAATGACAGTATGATTGTAGGTGTTAGTGATGCAAAATTATTACTAAAGACGATGTAAATTAGGCACTAAAAAATATTTCTATATATATGCTGTTCACTTCTATGCATCTACTAGATCAAACTGAATTTGTTTTAAGATGGTTGATAAACTGGATTTGGTGTTGGGCCTTATACATGCTCGATAATTTTAGTAGAAGCCTTCAGAATAAGTTTTAGATTATTTCTCTACAATTTGGCATTTGATTATTATATCGAGCCGTGATTCTCGAATGTGTAACTCACGAGGCCGGCTGTATTTCAGTTCGATTATGTTTTATTACCACATAAATTGTGATTCACTCTTGATCGGGCTAAGTACCCAAAACCAGCCGATGAATCCTACAGAACTCTTGTTCTGTTTTGCAAAACCAACGTGTGCTGCCAAAAGAAAAATTAGAGATATGAAGCGAGTGCCATAAACCCGAATCTGTTTTAGGGCGGTCCGAGCGCCTCTCCTTCTTGCAAATAGTAATGGCTTTTGCTCCTTTTTCAACCAAATAATTAAAATTTGAAAGTAATGCATACTGAGAGATGTTGGCATATTGTAGTATGGAATTAACTAAAATTATTTGTATATTGAGAGGGCTTTAGTTTTGATCTGATTTTGAAGATAATTGGTATACATTTACATATTGATGAGATCTCAGACAAGATACGTTTATCTATGCGTCTGAACTGCATGAATGAATTGAAGCAGAAACTTATATAATTAGCAGAGAACATAATGTAATCTTTCATACAAAGCTTGTACGCCTACTTTGGCATTTGGTAAAGCGATATACATTTACAAAGATGCTTGAAAACTAAGAAGCGATTACGTTTTCGTTATACAGGGACATTTACTATTTGCAAGAAAGAGACCGCCTAATATGGCTTCGGATTTATGGCGCTCGCTTCATATTTCTAATATTTTATATTTTTTGCTGTTTTGCAAAACAAAACAAGAATTCGTCGACTGCTCTTTGGTACTTAGCCTGATCAAGGGTGAATTACAATTTGGCATCACTGTTCTGCAGTTCTGTCAATTACAGAGGCAACGTATCGTCTTTGACGCATTTATGTGGTAATAAAACTTGATCGGCATGAAATTCAGTCGGCCTCGAGACTAACACATTTGAAAACCATGGCTCAAGATAATAATCAAAATATACTCCAAATATATCTACAACTTTTTTTGAAGGCTTCAACTAAAATTATCACACCAAACCCAGTTTATCAACCATCTTTAAACAAATTCAGTTTGATCTAGTAGAACTGCATATTTCAGAAATATTTCTTCGCGTCAAATTTACATCGTTTTTAGTAATAATTTTGCATTAAAAGTATGGCTGTCCTTTTGAGTTCTGCAACCGAAGAGCAGTAATGTGGGCTTGTATGTTAATCTGAATATTGATTTGTCTGCAGTTGTTACATAACCAAATTGTATATAAAGTCCATATCTCGATGGTGTTCAGTAAACATTAGTAACAAACCTATTATACAAGATGAAAAGTCAGCTCTACAAAATGATGTTCGTCTTGGCTTTGCTTCTCAACTTTGCTGTCTCAGTTGTAGTCATTAAAGGTATGATTTGATTTTGATATAAACATATTATTATAACAGATAATATCGTAACTTTCTGTAATGACCAAAAATTAATCTTGGTCGAGTTATATACAATTGTATAGAAAAGAGGCTGGCCCGGCTTTAAGATGCAAGGAAGACAAATTTTAAATTTCGATTTTGCTTTTATGCAATATCCGGTGGAATTTTTTCTATGGTGGAAGGCTCATATCTCATTTGATGACCTTGACCTTTATTGGGTCAAAGGTCATTGACCATGGCTATCCGTTGATACTTTCATAATTGACCTCAGACAACTACTTCCGCTTTATGGATGTCCAAAATCAGCCAAATTCGCATCTTCGGACTGCTCTAGCACGTGACCTCATTAACCAAGGTGGTTAATGTTTTTGGATTCTTAAAGTGCTTCTCATGCTCTTTCCAGCGATAGATAACAAAAGTTTTTTTTAAAGCCAAATTGAAATTTGTAATTTTCCATAATTTGAGTTTTTTTTTACAATCTCTTTGTCTGATGCTTCCGGTTTCACAACCTTACAAAGACAGAAAATATCGTAACTTTAGACTGTTCTGGCGCGTGACCTAATTAACCCGGAAGGTTGATTTTTTTCAGAGTCTCTTGCAATTTGCCACAGTAGCAAAGTCCCACTCTGTGCCACGTGTGGCTCTATTTTTTTTTTATCATTTTAGATAGTGAAGGAATGGCGTGTGGCCCCTGTTCGGACTCCTCACCTTAGTTTCCTAGAAACGTCACTGATGTATAGTATATCAAATTACATCATTTCACAAATCAACGTTTTACGTACTTGAAAGGAAAAAAAGACGCAAATATCAAATATCAAATTAATCCACGTTATGACCAATATGGATACCACATTTCATCAAAACATCATTTTAACTGCGGACCAGGCTTCTGTATTGAAAGGGCTGAGGACTTGTTAAAAGTTATTTTCAAACTTGTATGTTGCAGCATGTAATGGAACTGAACTCATAGAAGATCCTGGAGATTGCACACATTACAGAGAATGTGTTTTTGGTATATATATGTCAAGACCTTGTGCTCCTGGTACTGGTTTTAATCCATCTCTTGGAGATTGTGACTTTCTGTCTAATTTAACCAATTGTAATCCATAGTGTTTACAAATCATGTAATAAAAATAATATATATTTTGCTTTACCATTTCAATGAAAAATATGAAGGGTATAGGGGAATCAAATAGAAATTGTATCGCAGTGACAGGACATAGAGCAGACCGTCATAAAATGCTTTTAAATGTGGGAAATGTCACCGACAATTCGTTTGGGTGTGTTCGACGTCCTCAGGCCAGGCAATTTCAATAGCCCTACTGGCTTTGTTCCATCCAAGGATCCACATAGAGTAGCTATAAGGCCTACCGTGTTATCATAGGGTCATAACATTGTGGTATTAAAATACAATCCAGTTTCGACAGAGGTAGGTTGATGCATAGGCGTATGTATTATAATACCCTCGTGTAACCAGTTTTGACGGGATATAAAGTTTACTGTAGTTTTTATCACTACATATTATGTACTTTTCGCTGGGAATATTTTTTCATAAATCCATAAAATTTAAACAAAAAACCTTTAATTTGTCCAAATATAGCAGTTTTATGATGAATATTTGTGAGTGAAATTCTTGTACCAAACAGGTCCTCGAATTCCACGATTAGTAAACTGACATGTGTTTCAAAAATAGAAATACGAGAATATCTGAGCAATAAAAGAAAAATTCAGTAACTGTTCATGAAGTGAAAAAAAATTGAAAAAAAAAGAAGTTGTATCGTAATTTGAAATTTAAATACAAGTAATATTACGGTTTTAAAAACAATAGAGAGTGATTACATTATAACAATATAATATGAACCAGCTTAACTTTGACAGCTAGAAATTCATAAATAAATAGATGAAAACATGTGAAAGTCACATGACTTAGTGTAGCAGACGTCCATATATGTGACATCCCACATACAACTTTCATAGATATTTTCATTTGATCAATTTTTATCACAAAATTAAAAACATGCTAAATTGGTATTAGTACAAAAACGCCATTTGAATTATTTTTACTTAAAAATACTCGATTCCAGTGTACTCATGTGAGAATTAAGCCCAGTAAAATCTTCTTCAGTTTAAAAGAATGTTGATTTGCCTGAACTAATTCTTTAAAAGTGACCCTGTTCCGTTAATACCGGTCGGATAAGTACCAAACTTGGACATATCATTAGATATGGAGTCCAGGCTATTTGTAGAAATCTTCTTTCTCTCTCCCTTTTGTGGTTTTTGCATGCCTATTTGTGGGTAATTTATGGTCTAGATTTGGAATTTGATGTCTGAAATTGCATTATCTTTAAGATTTGGTGAGATGATGAGAGACCTAAAGGCGGAAGGCTAATTATATATCATATATTGAGACATTAAGGATTGGTCAGGCTTTCATTGGACATATTGGAAAGCTTTCAACGAGATTTCTGGAAAAAGTTGTACAAGGTTGAATTTTGTGTTTTAACGTGGGAAGAGATGCCAAATGAATTAGTGGATATAGATCTTGCTATACTCCAATTTTAAAACATGAATATTGTAGTTATCTCCCTTTACTTTACATGAAAATTTTACTTATAAATCTTAGCCCATATAATTACTGATCTATATAAATATTTATATATATCATTGGCCACAATCGATGACGTCTATAATATAATATTTTTAGATGTCGTTGGTCTATCATTAATGTAATATAGTGTTTTATGTTTCAGCACAGCTTTAATGGTTTACAAAATAACACACTGAACACATAGTCACAAAAATACTAACAATCAACTCAAATCTGTTCACCCTGTTCTATCTTCGTTATACTTTATCCATTGATGAGCTTCTGTTCAACTCACCAATGTGATCTCATCACTCTGAACATTTTCGCTTTTCTATCTTTTTGTCATTAAGCTTTTAGTTTTCATGTTGAAAGGACTGTTTCAGTTCTTCCCTGTATCAGGTTTTGGCGGGAAGTTTGTATTTTACAAATTTCACTGTATATTATATTCATATTTCATGGATTGTGTTGTTTATGTCAGGATTACTTAAGTCAGTTCTGGATTTTAAAGGTATGTTTATAATATAATAGTCTGTATATTGTGCTCTGTAAGGTTTTGCAAGGTTATTAATAAGCAAAGTGTATGGCAGCCATTTTGCATTCTGAAGTATTTTGCACATAGTTCTAGTTCAGTTTAGGTTCAGTTGTAGTAATTGCACATTATTATGGTAAAAATATAGTTTATATAGTTTAATAAGAGTATTTTCTAGGTTTACTAAGGTATTTCACCATATTATTTGCCAGTTTGATAGTTAGTTTAAACCACCATGTATTTTTGTATTTTGTATATTTAATATTTCATTATTTATATTCATCTTGTGTGACTAAAGTGACATTAGAAATATAGTGTGTTTTATGTATTAGCATAGTTATGTTATTTTAATCTATTCATTTTTCTGATAGTTATTATAACCACATTTATTGTACTTTCAGGGGTTTGATTTAGTTTTATTGTAATAAAGTTTTGAAACGTCACCCACTGTGTGGTCATTCATTTGCCTTGACCCCCACCCGATAACATCAATATGGCTCTGTATTCTATGTTCTACAAACGACGTAGGTGTTGACCAATCAAATCCCGCTAGGCAGTTCGTATTGTCTGGAATTATGTAATATGACCATTGTTAAGCTTTACTGGGCCAATTATACGATATTAAAGAATAAAAGTTCTGTAATATAGCTGTGAAAAAAAAAAATTTGGTTGTTTGCCTTCGTCTTATGTAAGTCCTTACGATATTCTATGTAGTTCCTTATACAAGCCAGATTGGATTTAAATGACTGGGTTGAATTCTAGATTGGAGATCATGATAATGAAGTTAACGAAAACAAGCATTAGGTTTATTTTTACTGTTCACCCTGCCCTAGCCTACATATCTATACTACAGTGAGAACATTTTTTCAGTTTATCGATGTAGAAATGTAGCAATTTATACATAAGTGTACACAATTTTTTTACATTTTTTTTTATTATTATCGTCACACGTCAATACGTCAGTTCACACGTCAGACGCGTCAAAGAACTGTTATATCTCACAAGTCAGTCCGTCAGTCAAGAAAATTTACTTCTATGTGAACTCTCTTAAAACAACTGTCTTAATTGCTGATAGACTCAATCGCAAAGTGGCCACGGGTGTTCCAGAAAGGTTTTTTTAAAACATTAGCTCGAGATTTAAGCACACCTTAGCATGTACAAACTCCAGTTCGTCATTAAACAAGTTTAAGAACTGGTCTTCGTCACACGTCAATACGTCAGTTCACACGCCAGACGCGTCAAAGAGATGAAAGCACGTCAGATGCGTCAAAGAACTTTTATTCCTCGCAAGTCCGTCGGTCATTTAATCAAACTATGCGAACTCTCTTAAAATACTGCCTTTGTGACTCAATCGAACAGTGTCCCCAGGTGTTTCGGAAAGTTTAAGCATGCCTTGATACGTTTAGTTTGAGTTTTGATCACACCTCACTAGGTCAAAACTTCTATCCGTCAGTAAGCACGTCAAAGAACTGGTCTACGTCAATACGTCAGTTCACACGTCAGGCGCGTCAAAGAACTATTATATCTCACAAGTCAGTCAATCAGTCAATAAATGTTATATTTGTAACTATTTGAACTATCTTATTTAGCTTTTTTGCGGACTGATGTGTATGAAGACACTGGCACTGATGTATTGGCTCATACTAAACCTTTCAGAAACACCTGTGACAGTTTCCCCTTAAAGATGGCTTCTCTTATTTTCATTTCTAAAACCATTAGGGAGGAAATTGTAAAGAGGGAAACCACTTCATGCCTTCCGACGTATTGACGTGTGACGAAGACCGGGTCTTTGACGTGCTTACTGCCGGACTGAAGTTTTTACCTACTAAAGTGTGATCAAAATTCGACCAAAGCGTTTTGAGACGTTTCGAGGCCACTTAACGATTGAGTCTGTCAAAAATGTAGTATTTTAAGAGAGTTCACGTAGTTATGTTATCATTTATTTACTGACGGACTGATTTGTGACGCGTCTGACATATATACTGACGTATTGATGTGTGACGAAGATCAGTTTTTCGACGTGGTTACTGACGTACTAATGCTTTCACCTACTCGACCTAAACGTTTTAAGGTATTCCTTTCTGGAACACCTTAGACCACTTTGCGATTGAATCTGTCAACAATTAAGGCAGTTGTTTTGAATACATTATTTTCTTCACATGTATTACCATTGCTCAGAGGAAGTATGGCGAATAACTAATTATTGAAAAACGCTATTTTTCATCAAAATGACACTTTGTTTTTCACCCCAGAACATCACGTTTTCATATGATTTCTGCATTTGCAATGTTCTGAAGACTGAACAATTGAAACAACTGAAACTAATTTACGATCTTTTTTTGAAATAATCACTATTTTATCGATTTGTGACAGGAAACAGTGTTTAAGTCTTAAATTGGCAGTACAATTTACAATGACAACGAGAACCAAACTTGTTCATGGAAGATTTTGTTTTTAAATTTACAGGTTTGATAGTTCTTTTTAAGAACTATAAGACATATATGAAATAGGTAAAGGTAAAGAAGCACAAGATATATGGGTTTGTGTATGAGAAATAGTATATTCATATACCTTGTGCATCCTTAAAATAATCAATATCATCATGACATTCAGTTTTTTTTTTCTTTTTTACCATAAATTTACAAACATGAATATATAATAATTGTGTCAAACACACGTACACACACGTTTATATATATATTGCTGATGGCAAATAAATAAATATTCAAGGACCATGGACCAGCGGCGTAGTGGCTCCAAATTGGCTGGAGGGATAGAAATCGTTCTGGCGCTGCTGTGCCTTTGGTACAATCCGATATAAAAAAAAACATGTAAATACAGACAATAATGCAAAATTCGAAAAAGAACTTTTAACTTATACTGCGTATGGTAGCTATGATAAATTAATAAGAGCATATAGAATCAGAATATCGCTCAGTAACAACCGAAAGGCGTCTTCACTGAGCCGCCACGGCGACGGAAAATTCGCTCAGAACATGTTAAGATCGTCACATGTCTCAAGCGTGGTATAAACGTGAATAATCCCCATTGAGATCGCAGGTTTAAGCGACTGATGTAAAGTTTTTAATATTATGGGACTTTATCTAGCGCTCTCTTGTGTTTGCCGGCGCCCAAACCGGTGTAACCGAATTATTCTCGAGACCCTTCCCCCAATTGGTCAATTAGTTCATCGTAATCGAGTGGGCAGCAAATCTGCCACTCATATGTCACCGGCAGCGTCTAATCGGTTTTGCACCATGGTGAGTAAGGAAGTGGGGAAGTACTTCATAATGAAAAGTTGTATAAGGTGTCTGGAAGAGAAAGCATACACTGCCTTGCGCCACACCTGTCATAGCTGCTTAGGATGGTATTCGAGATTTAAAGTGAATAAACATAAAATTTATGAATTTTAAACTTGGCGTATAAGAGCCAGTAGATATACCTGGTGTCATAAATAACAATAAAGGATCCTAATATAATCCGATAAATCCAAAAAACTTAGTAATTATCAATAAATATGCAATAACTATTGAAAAACGCTTAATATCAAGATTAAGCGTTCTTCAATAATTATTTGGTTTTATTAATTTTCCAATTTTACAGATTTTACAGGGATTCTGTTGTAAATTTATGACACCAGGTAAGCTAACTGATGAATATATACTCATATAGACCAAAGTCATAATTCACACCTAACGCTTCCAGCTTTGGCCATAGATGTTCTGTTGTAAAACAGCAATTTCAGCAGATTTCTGTAAATCTATTGTAGCCTTCACCAGCATCCATGTGTAAATCAAAGTGATGACATTCGAAGACCTTACAGAATAGTGCTTCTAGAAACCTTTTAGAAACTAAATTTGAAATGTTCAAGTTTATCATATTATATTCATGATGTGCCAAAATCTGAAAGTTTCGACTTAACTTTTAAAGTTCGTTATGCTTTTTGGAAATTGTTAGAACACTACTGTATGGATTAAAGTAAATTAAACTTTTAATTGTAGATAAATATCTCTACTACATATTCTGAAGCGTTCAACTAATAATATCGAGTCATTATAAAGCCAACCACCAGAACTAGGCCAAACTGCTTGATTAACAATAATTAGTATTTTAACGTTTTAAGATAACCCCTTTAATCAAATTCATTTTGATCAAGAAGATTATACATAGATATAAATAGCATTATAGCATACATTAGAAATATTTTCAGGTATAATTTACGACGTTTTTGATAATGAAAATGTTTCACAAAAAAGCGGAATGCCCCAAAGTTTTTGACCAATCATACCTTAGCCTCAAAAACCGGAATTTCATATAGCTGAACCAATCAGTAATAGTAGCATAAATTCAAGTCTCAAGTCAACCCCCCGAAATGGCGTAACTGGCCCTTTAAAATTTTAATTTTAAAATGTAATCGTAGTATTCTTTTTAACCTTTTTCTCAAGATTAAGAAAATATGCATGTTTTTTTTCTCGTTTAAATCGTAATGTTTAGATTTAAACATAAAATTTTCAAACTTTGCCTCGTGAAGTTTATATTCTAGTAAACTCAACTGGTTTATAAAATTATCTTTTAACTTAATTTTAAAATCGGTTTAATTTTACTATATTTTATAATCCCAAAGTCCTCTATAACATTTTACATTCTTCTTAACTCTTCTAAATGTTTAATTATTATTTTGAATATCATTGGTATATGTGTCTGATTTTATAGCAATTATTTTAGAAAAATTCAGACCCATTTTTGCATGTCTCTTTACTATTTAACAAAAGTTCACCCTCAGATCCTCGTCTGTCTCCTTTCACCCCATTAGCTTTATATTGTTCTTGCTAGAATATTGATCATCTCTGTTTCCGTTTAGCAAATTGTTTTGTATGCATAATTCAGTATCCAGTGCAAGGTAGTGATATTTTAAAATGTCATTTGAGGCCTCCAACTTTTGGATCTCAGCTTTACAGTCATTCATTTGTAGTGAATATCTTTAATTATACTTTAATTATCAATTTAATTATTAAAAATTAAATCTAAAGTTTAATAAGAGTTTTTGAAACAGGGTCCAATTTGCCATGGACAAGCAAATAACTTAGATTTTTATTTCTCGAACTCATTGTTCACATTTTCTAATTTTTTTTTCTATCTTGCAAATTATCTCCCTTATTAACGTTGGACTAACGTGTTGATATTGATTATCAGACTATCAATTTAATTTACTGATTTACAACATGAATATTGATTTTTCTACAGATGTTACATAAGCAAAATGTATAAAAGTCCATTGCTATCATGTTGTACCTATTATTTCCTCAGCGAAATCTGCAAAATGATGTTTGTCACCGCTTTGCTTCTCAACTTGGCAATACTATCAATTAAAGGTATGATTTGATTTTGCCATTTTATTGATGGATAACCTTTTCCATGATTTTCCCCACAAATATGCAAATTTATAAACTGAAGTAGTTTGGCTAAGTTATGGACAAGAACTTTAAAACAGTGTATATATTGATTATTGAGTTTCGTTAAAATCGGAAGCAAGCTGTAACATATCTGGTTTTAGAAAGACTCTGCCTCGAGGATTCTTAGAACGTTTCTTTAAGATTGTTTTTGTTACGATTGATCTTATGCTTTTGGAATAAGATGCCTTGAGAAATAATTAAGTCGCATTAACCGCTTACGATAAATGATCCGGACGAACTATTCAATATGTTGAAGTTTTGGAATATCAATGTAGTCATTACAAAATGCATGTCAATGCAACAAAGTACCAATGTCGATTGGTAAAAATACAAACAGTATATGGAAACTCTAAAATCTGATGAAATGCCACATGAATAAAGCTAGCATTTAACACTTTGAATTTGCTATTCTTCATCAGCCACTTTGCATTAGTAAGTCATGCAATAGCGACTTTTTATTGGTGAACATACACTTTATATGGAGTGATGGCGTATTCATTTACATACGGAAAAATACGGCGGAAATGTACGGATATCTATCAGTGACAGACCAAGTTTTTTGACTGCATTTTAACACATCGACATTGGTACTTCGCAGCATTGACAATAAAGACATTTTAAAGCATTTTGTAATAAAGACATTTTAAAGCTTCGACTGATTGAACAATTGTAGCAAGGTTATACCTCAATAGTAATAAAACCATGTAACGGGTCGCTCACAAATAGTTCTGTTATTGGGGTTAACGGGACAGTTTTTCAGACATCTGCTGTTATTAAACAGAGTATAAGTTTATTTCAGTAAAATAGGTCTACGACCAAACGGTACAATAATACAAATGTTGCATGAAATCAATTATTGTTGAATTTATTTACAATAATAAGTATACCTAGAACAAAAAGTTCAGCGCCATCAGATTTTGAACTATTGTTTCGCAAATGAATTCAATTCACAATAATACTTGATAACAGAGATGTATATATTGTTACGTAATGTTGAAAACAATATGTATTCGTGAAAAAAATCAACAACAGAAAGTACATATTATATTGCCCCAAATGCAAAGTATCTGTTTTTCATCTATAATACTATAGGGATAACTATTGCTAGAAGTGACTCATCAGCCAGTACTAGAGAAGGAAATCACATTGAAAGGAAACATTACATTCCACGAAGAGTTTAAAGCAGTGTTGTATTCAAAAGCACTGTGTATGACCCGTCAGCACTAATCACAGCAGCAACCCTATCTGGCATGCTACGTATCAGTCTTTGAATGTCCTGTTGAGGAATTTGCTGCCACTCCTGATGCTATGCTGCATCCAACTCTGTTACAGTTTGCACAGGAGGGTCTCTCAACGTACGGGACGTCCCAGAATGACCCAAAGATGTTCTATTGGATTAAGATCAGGACTGCAGGCAGGTCACGGTAGCGTGGTAATGGCCTCTTGTTGCATAATCTGAGTTACCGCTCTGGCTCGATGGGGTCTGGCATTGTCATCCGTGTACACTGGCCTCGTTCGAAGAGGGTGATTGTCAAAATGCAGAATTACAACAGGAACAAGGATCAGTCACGAGGTTTAGTTTGCAACCATAGGAGATACATTCCCATAACATAACAGAACCTTCACCACTCTGATACGTTGGTTGGACATGTCTCGGTGTAAAACGGGTGTTACGTTGTCGCCAAACACGAATTCTGCCACCCGTAACATGCAGGAGCATCCTACACTCGTCAGACCAATGGATGCGGCGCCATGTTGCCATGTTCCAGTGTGCTTTATACCCTGTCGATCGAAGACGGTTCCTGACAGTTGAATAGGAAACCCTCCTGTGAGTGTTCCAATTATCGCTTAGTTTTTGGACACTAAAGAAAGGAGTGCGTCATACGACTCGAAAAAGTACTCTGTCTTGACGGACAGTTGTAACTCTCGGACGCCCAGATCTGACTTAACGTCATTGGTTAGGGAATGTTTTTGTACTATTACGTTGTCTGACAATAGCTCTGCAAGACATTCTGCTATCTCGTATCACAATTTTTCGCCATCTTTCACCTGTAGATAATATCCGCCATAATCTCCGAAAATGTATCCATGAGAGAATCAAAATTTAATAATCTGTTCGATATATGACACAATTCAGTTGCCAGGTGAAATGTTGATTTCTCACTTTCCTAGACCACACGCTTCAAACTTGTTGCATGAGACTTTCACGTGAATTTGTTAATGTTTAAATCAATGTACGGATACTTTAAGTTCATTTAGATAATTGTCTCTTATTAAAATTTATGAACCATTCTTGCAGATCTCTATCCGACAGTTTTTTATTTAATTTGATTTACAAACATATGAAATGCGAATGAATATAAAACTTGCTTTACCTTCGTTACCTAGGTAATTCTTCGAGTTTATGTAACTATCTCAGCATAATGTATACTTGTTTGGAATATCTATCTATAGGCATACATACAAGTTTACGCCAATATTTTACACATGATGTATAATATTCACTAATATTTTTTCTGCCACATTCCCCAAGGGTTCAAACGTTCATTGAACTTTTAGGAATTCCAAGCAAAAATGTTCTGGTCATTCCTTATTTATCTTAGTTTACGAAAAACAGAAAGATTACATTTGTCACAAAACGTTTCTAAAACATGAAACTTATTGATATTTTTTCTGTCCTGTCCTGTTCTGGCGTTGAAATCCACCCTTAGGATAAAATGGGTAGCCTGGATAGTTCATCTAGATCTGCTGTTATTGTTGCGCTGTGATGATAAATTGGCCCGGACAAAAAGTGACTGATTTTTCTGCAGATAACATAATTTACACTAGAACTGTGAAGAGTTCCAAGAATGGCAACGAGACATTATCTCATGGATGGCTTTGGGCGGAGCTTTTGAAACTTCTAGCCTGTTAGCTTTCAACCCCGGTCCTTTAAAGCCTACATTTTGAGAACAAGAAATTAAAACTTTCGGGTAAATAGGTCGAGTACATAATTACACTCCAGAAACGTCACCTTAAATTCTCAATTTGTATAGAAAAATATAGAAATAAGTTACTTGACTTGCAAGTTGTTTTTCTTTTTTTTTGTGTCTGGATAATCTAGACCAACGAAAATTTTAATTGTTGTTTAGGGGAAATATACATCAATAATGTGACGTTCATACCATTTTATGGCCATTGTTTGCTTTCCATTCAGAGTGGAGAGTTATATATATGTTTTCATTCATCATGGCAACCGATATCGTCTTGGTTTGGCCTAATGTCTATTTTACGGGTATCTTAAACAATGATAAATCTATTATACTAAAATCTAGCCAAAAATATCTTCAAATGCAAATCAGAAAATACAAATTTAGCTCAACAAATCTTCAAATGCAAATTATCAAACACAAAACTCAACCAACAAATGTCAAAATACAAATTAATGACAGATTTGGATTTAAGAATTCAAATCAATACACACGAATTTAGAATTAAGAATTAATTGCAATGACGAACATTGAATCTTGCAGCTTGTACTGGGCCTGAACTTATAGAAGATCCTGATGATTGTACACGATACAGAGAATGTGTTAATGGTGAATATATATCACGATCTTGTGCTCCTGATACTGGTTTCAATTCATCTATTGGAAATTGCGACAATCTCTATAATTTACCCAACTGTAATCCAGACAGTAGTAACGGTACGTTTATTTTACAGATTCATGACACGGAGCTTTAGAAACGATGGCTTCTGGGTTAAATACAACAAAGTCCAATTTGGGTAGATATTAAAAAGTAAGTTTCTTGCAGACTGTACTGAATCTGAACGCATAGAAGATCCTGATGTTAATGGTGAATATATATCAAGATCTTGTCCTCCTGGTACTGGTGTCAATGTATCTCTTGGAGATTGCGATCAGCTCTCTAATTTACCCAATTGTAATCCAGACAGCAGTAACGATAATTTAATTCTTTAGATTCATGACACGGAGATTTAGAAAAGATGACTGTTCTGGTTTTAGTAGGTCAATCTTAATCACAAAAGCCCGATATGGGTAGATATTCATAATTTTGTATGTTGCAGCTTGTACTGAACCTGGACTTGTAGGAGATCCTGATAATTGTACACGATGTGTTAATGGTGAATATATATCAAGATCCTGTGCTCCTGGTACTGGTTTCAGTCCATCTCTTGGGATTTTAAGGACTTATCGTTCCACATGATAAACGTTTTTATGGGTCTGTATTTTTCAGCTTGTACTGGACCTGGACTTGTAGAAGATCCTGATAATATTACACGATACAGAGAATGTGTTAATGGTGAATATGTGTCAAGACCATGTGCTCCTGGTACTGGTTTCAGTCAATCTCTTGGGATTTGCGACCATCTCTCTAATTTATCCAGCTGTAATCCAGACAGAAATAACAGTAAGTTTTTTTTACAGATTTATGACACGGAGCGTAGGTTCAATGTCTTCTCTGGGTTCAGTACAGCAATCGTAATCGCAAAAGCCCAAGTTCGGTAGATATTGATAATTTTATATGTTGCAGCTTGTACTGGGCCTGGACTTGTAGAAGATCCTGACAATTGTACACGATACAGAGAATGTGTTAATGGTGAATATGTGTCAAGACCATGTGCTCCTGGTACTGGTTTCAGTCAATCTCTTGGGATTTGCGACCATCTCTTTAATTTACCCAACTGTAATCCAGACAGCAATAACAGTAAGTATATTTTACAGATTTATGACACGGAGCGGAGGTTCAATGTCTTCTCTTAGTTCAGTACAGCAATCGTAATCGCTAAAGCCCAAGTTCGGTAGATATTGATAATTTTGTCTGTTGCAGCTTGTACTGGGCCTGGACTTGTAGAAGATCCTGATAATTGTACACGGTACAGAGAATGTGTTAATGGTGAATATGTGTCAAGACCATGTGCTCCTGGTACTGGTTTCAGTCAATCTCTTGGGATTTGCGACCATCTCTTTAATTTACCCAACTGTAATCCAGACAGCAATAACAGTAAGTTTATTTTACAGATTTATGACACGGAGCGGAGGTTCAATGTCTTCTCTTAGTTCAGTACAGCAATCGTAATCGCTAAAGCCCAAGTTCGGTAGATATTGATAATTTTGTCTGTTGCAGCTTGTACTGGGCCTGGACTTGTAGAAGATCCTGATAATTGTACACGATACAGAGAATGTGTTAATGGTGAATATGTGTCAAGACCATGTGCTCCTGGTACTGGTTTCAGTCAATCTCTTGGGATTTGCGACCATCTCTTTAATTTACCCGACTGTAATCCAGACAGCAATAACAGTAAGTTTATTTTACAGATTCATGACACGGAGCGGAGGTTCAATGTCTTCTCTGGGTTCAGTACAGCATTCGCAATCGCAAAAGCCCAAGTTCGGTAGATATTTATAATTTTGTATGTTAGACCTAGTCTATTTGCAGTAACTACAAGCATCTTTCTTATATAATTTGTTTCAACCTTCGAGAAGATACTTCGACCCACAGCCAGCCACACAGAGAGTTAAGGAAGACGAAGGCTGGTTCGATACAAACAGAGGCATTCATTAAGGACTTATCGTTCTACATCTTAAACGTTATTTATGGGTCTGTATTTTGCAGCTTGTACTGGACCTGGACTTGTAGAAGATCCTGATAATATTACACGATACAGAGAATGTGTTAATGGTGAATATGTGTCAAGACCATGTGCTCCTGGTACTGGTTTCAGTCAATCTCTTGGGATTTGCGACCATCTCTCTAATTTATCCAGCTGTAATCCAGACAGAAATAACAGTAAGTTTATTATACAGATTTATGACACGGAGCGGAGGTTCAATGTCTTCTCTGAATTCAGTACAGGAATCGTAATCGCAAAAGCCCAAGTTCGGTAGATATTTATAATTTCATATGTTGCAGCTTGTACTGGGCCTGGACTTGTAGAAGATCCTGATAATTGTACACGATACAGAGAATGTGTTAATGGTGAATATGTGTCAAGACCATGTGCTCCTGGTACTGGTTTCAGTCAATCTCTTGGGATTTGCGACCATCTCTTTAATTTACCCAACTGCAATCCAGACAGCAATAACAGTAAGTATATTTTACAGATTTATGACACGGAGCGGAGGTTCAATGTCTTCTCTGAGTTCAGTACAGCAATCGTAATCGCAAAAGCCTAAGTTTGGTAGATATTGATAATTTTATATGTTGCAGCTTGTACTGGGCCTGGACTTGTAGAAGATCCTGATAATTGTACACGATACAGACAATGTGTTAATGGTGAATATGTGTCAAGACCATGTGCTCCTGGTACTGGTTTCAGTCAGTCTCTTGGGATTTGCGACCATCTCTTTAATTTACCCAACTGCAATCCAGACAGCAATAACAGTAAGTATATTTTACAGATTTATGACACGGAGGGGAGGTTCAATGTCTTCTCTGAGTTCAGTACAGAAATCGTAATCGCAAAAGCCCAAGTTCGGTAGATATTGATAATTTCATATGTTGCAGCTTGTACTGGGCCTGGACTTGTAGAAGATCCTGATAATTGTACACGATACAGAGAATGTGTTAATGGTGAATATGTGTCAAGACCATGTGCTCCTGGTACTGGTTTCAGTCAATCTCTTGGGATTTGCGACCATCTCTTTAATTTACCCAACTGCAATCCAGACAGCAATAACAGTAAGTTTATTTTGCAGATTTATGACACGGGAGTTAAGAAACAAAGTCTTCTCAGGGTTTTGTACAGCTATCTTAATCGCGAAGCCCAAGTTCTGTGAATAAGAGACAGCATATTTCTTCTATTACTTACCTAAATCGCATTCAAAATTACTGAAAAGTCCCACCTTCTGACTGCGTTCCTGGATAGCTTATACTCTATGATAGATTTAGTGCATTCGATCAACTAAAGCTCCCATGAAATGTTGCTGCTGTTTGGTCGTATCTTTTTTTGCGCCATATATTAGGCTAACTAGAGACGAGCATATGTCAGACGTGCAATGAGAGCGAATTTTTCCAAGGTATTATTATCGATTATAATTGCCGATGTGTCTTTAACGTGCTCTCCTATCGAGCACGAGCCAACGCTTATCGTCCCTTTTAGCTTTATTGTAACAAACATATCTAGATGTTTCGTTTCACGTTTTTCTGTGGGTGACTCACCATCTATAATCAGACAAAATTTTCATACATATCAATCTCGGATATTGAAACTTGGATACGATTTTAGCATTCGAATATCCATTGACAATGCCTAGATGTTTACCGAAAAAGTTTACAGGTGCTAGAAACTCGCATATTTTGCCAATTTACTGATGAATGTGGCTTTAGATTGCCAAACCTTGTATCAATTAAACTCTAATTGACTAAACAACCTCATATTCACTTTTACGTACCTTTTCATAAAATCTATATTTGTGTCATAACTGTTCTATAATACTTTTTTACCTACCCATGTGTCATAGTCATCCTGAAAATTGTAATTGAAATAGATGAAATGTAATGAAATATATAGACTTTGTTACATATGTATAATAGTGTAGAAGTGACCCCTTAAAACAATATTGATGAATGTAAATAGTATTTCTATTGATTGACTGGAAAGTAGATGTTTCAATGTCACAATGTTATCCTTTTTTTATGGAAGCTGAAGAATTCTGGAACAAGTGTTTTCAAAATACACCACCCTGTAGTTATTAGAGACTTGTTAACTTATGCTGCTGTTTGTATATTTTAGAGAGACGGAAAAGGGATGTTAAGGCTCAGAGCGGCCTATACTCTAGTTTCCTTCAAAACTCACGAATCTGAAGAAGAGGAAGCTGGAATTGGAAATTGAAAAATTACAAAATGAACAATAAAATTTAACTTTTGTCCTGTGAGTTTTAAATTTTTTGGTATCTGTCTTCTCTTTGTCCATGATGCAAATGAGGCCCCAATATCGGCGTGAGCAAATATGGCCTAGCAGGATTCCGCGATCCCCTTAAAGTAAATGTAAAACAAGTTTCTAACTAAAATGCATACATTAGTCTCAATATTTGCAAGCCATAGTCAAAACCGACAGAAATCACTATGAGGCGCTTTTTCTGACAACAGCATACTAGTATCATAGAGTGTAGTGTGTAATTCAAGTTATAAGAAATAGTATCCGTCTAGAAAGTTGGCAAATTTAGTTGAAAAAAAGTTGATGTTTCAAAAAGCAAGGTTGAAGTCTTGTATTACCGTAGAGAAAATTAATGAATTTTTGTTAAAAGGGGATACCTACCAGAATATATTATTCATTGAAAACACGAGAATCGTGACAACTACCTGACCAATTGGCGACAATACTCCAAAAGCGATGGAAAGACATGTGAAATACTGAAAATAAACTTAAGAAGTTACTTGACTAGTCTATGGTCCAATCATGTATAAAGGGGTTGAAGACTAACCATTTTCACAATGAAAATCATATGATTGATTCGCAGGAATTTAATGCTGATGACGTCTTGCCCAAAAACTATGATTGCTTAGCTCCACAATTGTATGGCCGTTACCCGAAAATATACATGATCCAGTCTCGTTTGCATATGCTGGAATTTAAGAAACATATACCGGGTGTTTCGAACGACCCACGAAAAGGTAAGAGCAGTCAATAAAAATCAAATATTAAAGAATGTAATCATACTTTCTCGTTACCGTTCGAATGAACACTATCGTTTTTCTGATGCAGACTGCAATAAGAAGTTCGGAATGTTTTTATTACGTTTGATGAAACGAAACAATAAATTTCAACATGTAAATGTATAGCAATCCCACTGTGGTGAGTTTGAATGTAAGCATGCCATGTTATTTTTTTAAATTTTACTTGTGAGTAGAGATAATGTCGACTTTTTATTGTTAAATCGTAAATAGGCCTAGTCATAGATCGGTAGGTTAAAGGTTGCATACCCTATATGACCTCAATTTAAATTTCCTCGGATTTTAAGTATTGCAATATTGCAAAGAAAGTGGAGCGTCTAGAGTTTCTGCCTCTACGCTCATATTGTCAGAAAAAGCTCTAGTGGCATAGGTTAGCGATAGTATGTTTAGAACTATTCTGACTTGTGGTAAGAGTTATCGTTCCTTAACTTGATTTCCGGTCATTGAAGAAAAAATTAAATAGGCCTACGTTACCAGTATGTCGCTCCTCAACCAGTCAATTTTTCCAAGTGAGGAGAAATTTAACCTTCTGATATTGAGCGTTCCTTGCGAGAGATCAACAAGAACTACCCCATTGGAACCACACGAAACAACCAATGTCTGGGTAGATAAGGGGTCTGCTGGGGTAGAATGGATCAACAAAGATGAGTGATGACTGTAACAGCTTTTCATTATGTAGCCTAACAATTAACGCCTTTAATCTCAGATAGAATAATCAATTCTATCAAGAACAGAAACCTACCTAAAACAAGAACTGCAGGTGAAAAATTCATTGAATAGATTAAATGTTTTTATAAGAAACAATATGTTGAATTTCATTCTTTTAAAAAAATAAAACTAAAATAAGTCTTTTGAAATTTCAAAGAGAAAAGATTTTTTCCATGAGACAGTAAGTAATTTAAAAGAAAATAAAACTTACAGCTTTTTTATAGGCCTAATATATATCTGTTGTTTAATGACAGTTCTTAAATCACACGATAACGTGCAAACGGTAGGTTGGTAGGTAAAAAGTCGATACAATATAAGTAAAGGTAGCTACGTTTCGGGATTAATCCTTTTATCAAGCTAAACAAAACAAAAATAGGTCAGAAAGGTTTTGAAAGAAATGACACATTCATCTTTGATAGATGAACAAAAAAATTTTTTCAAGGGAGATAATAAACTAAAAAATTAAAGAATGGTAAAGAAATGGATGAAAGAGTAAGAGTAAACAAATTTAAAAAGAGAACTGTTCATCCCTGCAGGTGCTAAAGTTGCGTAACCTTTGTAAGGAAGTTTAGTATGTTTTATGTGAAGAAATTTCTCGTTGGCTGAGCTGAATTTTCGATAGGCCTGCGGAAATTTATTAACTGTTTGATAATTTTTACTGTTACAAAATTTGTCATGGGCCGAATTTTCCATGGGCCAAAAGGCAGCTGCCTAGTTTGTCTTTAAGTTAGAACCTCTATAATAAACATAAATTTATGGATGCTATAATACGATTATGCCAGAGTTTACTTTATGAAACAAGTTATATTATCATCTTTCCAATTCTGATTTAGCCCATAAGAAGCTTCCACATATCTATATATGTGCTTTTAACGGAAACGATATGATGCGAGTGTCATGACTGCTTACATCGTTTTGAAAAATTATGTTTTTCAAATAAAAATCATGAATTGTCATGTACCAAACATACCTTTGTTCGCATATAAATAAGGAAAAGCTACTTGGAGCCTTGCAGAACATTTTTTGGGGGGGATATTTTTTTTGTACCAGATTAAATTGCATCTTATAATTACCAATCCTGCCCTGGAAAAGCAAAATATAGTACAAGACAAAATGTTTGAATCAGTAGAGAGCACATACTCTTCATATTTCATAAACAGACATTTATCCATAGTTTATAACTGTTAATGTGGTAATGAATGTTAAGGATGAATACAAAATGACATAATTAAACGATGCCAAGCTTTCAAATTCAGTCACTGATTAACAAAAGTGTTCAATACACAAATTAACTATAATGGTCACTGTGTAGACTTAATATAGACTGTTTATTTACTCACTTTTATTCTGTCTTCAGAAATAGATAGATCCAAAGCAATAGTTGCTATCATCTCTTGGTTAGCCTTGCAACAAGAAGTCAAGCCATTTTTCCTTTGCCTCTGAAATAAGACATTTTATTGTTCTTCAAAAAACTAAATATAAAGAGCACATATTAAGGCATTGAAATATTCTTTTTCTAGTGAAAGGAGCAAGAAGGTAAATAGTCCTGCACTATTCATAACAAAAAATATTTAAAAGGAATAGTTTATTATAATTTTATGAAGGTCCTAAAGTTCAACAATACCTGAATGGACATTATTCATAATAAGCAATTCTCAGTTTCTAAACAAATAAAATGTAATGGAGTTTTATGTCCTTCTTTTCTACACCATGTAGCCCCACACCTTATACAGTAAGGTCGTTGATTGGTTAATACTTTTCCAATGCATAAAGCGTGTTGTCTTTTATTAGGTTTATAATTTGATTATATCTGCCTTGTAGAAGACACAAGACGTCTTGTGTTACTGATTAAATCAGGCTAACATTTACTAATAAATTCTGTTAGAACCAGCAAACTTTACAGGAACGAGATGGCGGAGGCGGTCAAAACACCGGAACAATATGTTCTTTGACTATCAGTCATGGATTGGGATTAGGAGTAGGGACTATGGAACTGCAGAATCGTTTATACGCAATATGACATTATGAAAGAAAGAAATGGTCGGAAGTCCTCTTACCTATAAATAATTTTGAGCTCTTACGTCTATGATTCAGATGCTTGAACAAACTTCACATTGTTGAATCTACAAAATAGATCATTTTATTTAAAATTTGAAAATATATTTTTCACAAATCATAATAACGAGTCCTTCAGCAAGTCCAAATTTCGATCTGCTATCTCTATTTATAAGCAATTTAAAGAAAAATTTCCTCCACAATCAGTCTAGGCCTTTCGTGCAATTTGCATGAAAGTTTGTATGGGCATGCAAAGTGTAGGAAACTCTAGCTTTTATTACAGTATCAAACTTATTTGACAGAGATCTCATCAATACACATAAGCATGATAAGTTGGTTGAAACCTGTATCTTCTATTGAGTTGAATATGACAAGTTTTGACCAAATCAGCGTTCATCAACACAACTATATTTCCGACATGTGGAATTCCAAATATTACGATTTGTGAATGAGGGTGAGCGAACTTCATACAGTGCGCAAAAATGGAATTTCAGAACAGCCGAATCATCTTGCTACGTTTCGATTCCCAACTCTTTGACTTGCAGTCAATGGCACACGTGGGTTCGGTATACTTTTCCATTGCAACGACTAGACATTTTTTTCAAGTCATAATCTCCGAACTGGATCACTGACAGGGAGGAGACCAGGTTACAAAATCCAAAGGTATTTTGACCAATGTGGGAATTGAACTCTGGACCTGCAGGTTAGCGACCAAGACAATGTCGAACTCAGTGAACCACAATCGCCTTGTAAATAGAAGTAAATATATACCAAATAATATGTCGTAGATATTTTTGTTTTATTAATACATTACTATCATTAGTATTTAGAATATTTTATCGTTGGTCTGTTTTATTCATCACGTTAAATTAATTACTTTCGCCATTTTGATTTCAAAACAGCAGGTAGACTGACTGATGAAATGATTACAGTTAAAGGGATAGTCTTTGCTGCCTCAAAATTAAAACTAAATCCTTTCTTTAGTTTTTTTTTTCTTTCTTTTTGGGTGATTTTTCTGTATGTTTCAATTAAGGTTAAAGCAATAACTCATGTGTTGCCATAACTTTACCATGCAAAGCTATTACGAAATAAGCAAGCAATTTCTTGTATCACAGAAGGTTTTTTAGTATTTGTTTTTTTTTTTGTTTTTTTGTGGGGTGGGGGTATTGTAGGCCAGAGAATACAGCCAATCAGTTCTTGACATATAGACTGTAAACATGAAGACTATCTGTTGGAACTCTAATGGGCTGTATTCGCACTGTTGAAGATGAAGTAACCAAAGCGATTTTCTATAGGATCGTTGCAAACTGTTCAATATGAACATAACATTCAGTTGTAAATTGGTATGTAAAGGTCTGAATTGTATGAATGAATCGAAGCAGAAACTTAACACTTGCTTTATATAATTAGCAGTTTACATTATGTAATATTAAATATGAAAACCGAAACATATGAATATTAAATTATGTTACGAAGAACAATTATGAAGTAATTTTCAAATTTGTATCATACAAATATCCATTTTCGTCAACATCAACTAGAGAAACTAAAATTTGTTTGACAACAATTGCACATTCCGCAGAGTTACTTTTACCGTGACTAAATTATATTTTATTACCCCATTCTCTAGTCCAAACACTTTCATTCTTTCGAATGCTATGTGTTTCCTGTAATTGAAAAATGTTAAATTTCATCCATTCAAACAGTGTTTGTCCTTAAGCAACGGTACGATTATTCACATCTAACCGTAGTATGGACAATCCCATACTTTCGTCATTAGAGACTAATAACCTCCCTTGGCAAACCATACGTCACTATTATCTTTATCCAATCAGGAATATCGTAACATTTGCTGTAAATGGATGGTGATTGCAAATGGCCATTGAATTATCCGGAAATGTTGCAGTTTCACACCAACCTCCTTGTCGATAATCTCTCTACCAATCAAAATTAATGACGAGCATAAGGGATTGTGAGAGCAACTGCTAGATGATCATTATCATGCTTTAGGAACACGCCAGTCCTCTTACATTTAAGGATATTGGATGCAAGGTCATTTTAAATCAAAGTGGAAAGAATAATTAACAAAATATATACCCTTCATTTTAAATTTGTTAAGTTTGGAATTGAAAGACACCATGTTAATTTGCTGTTGAGGCTTGTTTTGGTCATCACAATAATATATATATTTTATATATACACCCACACTCTCACAACACACATGGCGATAAACATAGACAAATTAAACATATACAGTAACACATCTCACAAAATGGTTTAAAGTAGCTCTTACTTAGGTTTTCTTCTAATTTGTAATTTTTTTCTTTTTATCATTAATGTCCGTTAACCTTTGCATCCAGCGGGTTTAAACCGATTTATCAGCTCTGCGTTTCTGCGACATCATACAGCTGAAGATTACCCTTTTAATCCTGCCTTTCTATTTTAAGAGATCTCATAAACTTTATCAAAATTAGTCTTGGATAGCGTCTGCTTTTCTGAGCTATTCCGTGTATAGCAATTTTTTCAGAAATATTCAGATCCATTTTTGCATGTCTCTTAACTATTTCACAAAACTTCGCCTTCAGATCCTCGTCTGTCTCCTTTCACCCCATAAGCTTTATATTGTTCTTGCTAGAATATTGATCATCTCTGTTTCTAGCAAATTGTTTTCTATGCAGAATTCAGTATCCAGTACAAGGTAGTGATCTTTTAAAATGTAATTTGAGGCCTTCAACGTTTGGATCTCAGCTTTACAGTCATTCATTTGTAGTGAATAGGCACCTATCTTTAATTTCATTAATAAATTCTCTTCTTATTTCTGCAATTATATCTTCTTAGGGCACGGTCTTTTGTCGATTTCACAAGGTTTGCTATTGATTTCAGTTGTTTTAAATTGACATATATTGACATATTGGTGAGGTTACAGACAAGATAGATTTATCTATGAATCTGAATTGAAACAGAAACAACGTTTTTTTTATAATTAGCAGAAAACAGCTAAATAATTATATGTAGTACGTCACATTGACGCCCACATTGGTATTTGCTAAAACGAGATACTTTTGACTGAAAACTAAGAAGCAATTAAGTTTTCAGTATTCAAGGATGAGACATATAATTTTGTATCAGACGTTATAGGACATACGCGTAATTCCAAACAGTCCTGTTAAACTTAGTACAAACTTTCTTTCTGTTTTTTTTTATTAGCTTTTATTTTTAATACTATCACTTCAGTTAGAGTCTCACGACATTACTCTTGAACGTTCGTCAAAACAAGCTTTTGACCTTACTCGATGACGTCTGCTTGAACCAATCCAATTTCTACCCTTTCCAACGCTGGCATTTTGTGACGTGGCGTTTATCAGGTTAGGTCAAAAGGTTAATTTGACAAACGTTTAAGATCAATTATGGATTTTAGTAATTAAGGGATGACCTGAACATTTTTTCAATTTATCGATGTATAACAA
This sequence comes from Lottia gigantea, assembly GCF_000327385.1. Classification (NCBI taxonomy): domain Eukaryota; kingdom Metazoa; phylum Mollusca; class Gastropoda; family Lottiidae; genus Lottia; species Lottia gigantea. The sequence goes on from NW_008708401.1 coordinate 1,549,151, forward strand.
GAAAAAAACCTGTGTACACTATATAAATGCGTAAACTGAATGCATCTGACCGCTGTTATCTCATCAAGTTGTGTATTACCGTGTAAACGGAATGGTGATATATAATTATTAAACATTAAAACTAAAGTGTAATGAGATGTACTTCGCCGAGTGCAATATGACAAAAATTTAGATTAAAATTATAGAAATAAAGACACACTTTGAAATTGATTCCGAGAGATCCAATTTGCCATAGGCACGAAAATGACCTCGATTTTATTTTTTGAAGGTTGTCAAAAAGCAGCTTATTAACTATCTCATTGTTCTGAACCCATCACATTTTCTTATTTATATTCTATCGGGCAGATTTGAGACATGAATATTGATTTTTCTAAAGATGTTACATAAGCAAAATGTATAAAAGTCCATTGCTATCATGTTGTACCTATTATTTCCTCAGCGAACTCTGCAAAATGATGTTTGTCACCGCTTTGCTTCTCAACTTGGCAGTACTAGCAATTAAAGGTATGATTTGATTTTTTGATTTTATTGGTAACCTTTTCCAAGAACCTAAAATATGCAAATGTATAGCGTTTGTTCAAACGATTGTCAAATTGAAGTAATTTGGCTACTTAAGGACAAGAAAAGTGCATCATCGAAAAATAATGATTATCGTTGAAATCGGAAGCACGCTGTTGCTTCTACCTACACTGTAAAAAAAATTTCCTTCCATTAACAGAAAAAATTCCGGCAGCTGATTTACCAGAATTTAAATTTTGCCTTCAGTTATATAACAGAATTTCTTGTAAAATATTTGCTTTAAATAACAGAAATATTTTACTACAAAATCTGTTTACAGAATGACTAATAATATTTCCTGTAATTAACAGAAAATAGGAAGGATATTCTGGTATATCAGCTGCCGGAATTTTTCTAATATTTCCTGTAATTTAACAGAAAAATAGGAAGAATATTCTGGTAAATCTGCTGCCGGAATTTTTCCTTCCAGTTCTGTAAAAAAACAGAATTTTAAAAAGGATATTCTGGTAATAAATCTGTTGCCAGAAATCATTTTCATTTTACTGTAAAAA